>NC_044050.1:7776206-7798706 GCF_902167405.1 Gadus morhua | reverse complement strand
ACTCACCAGGGGAGAGAAGAGTCCTCACACTGCTTGCACAACGAGACACTGATACACACAGCTGCTGGCGGGCCTACCGGCGCGCACACACACACGCACACGCACACACAACTTTCAAACATAGGCAAATTTCACTTTCACAGACACACCCAGAAACACCTACGCACACACAGATATAACAAGACTAATATGCAAAATACATGCATACACCTACCCCGGCATGCATAAATACCCTCACACACACACACACACACACACACACACACACACACACACACACACACACACACACACACACACACACACACACACACACACACACATAGACAAAACAAAGATACTCCCTGCCGCCACAGACACACACACACACACAAACATACATCAACACGCACACAGACACAGGCACACAAACAAACAAAAACAAACATTAACGCCCACACACACAAAAACAAATATAAACACACATCAACACACACACATACAAGCACACACACATACAAGCACACACACACACACACACACACACACACACACACACACACACACACACACACACACACACACACACACACACACACACACACACACACACACACACACACACACACACACACACACAGGAATGACCATATACACGTGCAATCAAATGAAAAGACAAACAAACACACATATACACAGATAGAAACAAAGTTAAACGCAAACTGACAGACACACAGTTACACACACCAACACACAACGCAGTGGAAAAGATAGGGTAATCATAGACACAAAAACGCACACAACCAAAGATACACATAATGCAAACATTGATAACGTGCACAGATACACGTTTGCAAAGGACACATAATGCATTACATTTTAACTCCCAGCATGAGTGTCAACAGAGAGATGAGTGAACGCAGAGTGTGTTCATACATGTCTCCAGGACCTTTGCCTCAATCAGTCTCAAAAACATGTCCTTGATTGTGTCTGAAACCGATTTATCTTCATGGTTTAGCGATGGCTTTTACAATTGCACCATCACATTGTTGTATTTTATTTTTTAAGACATGTCAAGATCTGATCTGAAGCATACGACTACAAAGGATTTATTAGGGCATTTTTCTTGCAGTCTGTGAAAAAAAACAAAAAGATTGGTATACAATATAACTTGGAAGAGAAATTGGTAACATCCTAACACCTATCCAAATAGCTCTATGTAAATGTTAAAAGGCCCCTTGCATGAGATATAGAGTTACACCGACCAAAAGAGGTAGAGCTTGCAGAAACAGCTAGGGGTTGAATCACCGTTTAAAGTCAAGCAAAGAAAGACCCCAGACTCTCTTACGCACACACACACACACACACACACACACACACACACACACACACACACACACACACACACACACGGATTCTTGCAAGACTTTACTGACACACAGGTAAGCTATCCCACGATGCCTGTATGGGTGGGTGTCGGTGTGTGTGTGTGTGTGTCTGTGTGTGTGTGTGTGTGTGTGTGTGTGTGTGTGTGTGTGTGTGTGTGTTTCAGTGTTTCAGTGTGTGTCCCATCATGTGGTTCAATGCAAGTGCCTACATGTGTGGCTTATTACGGGACTGCAGTTTATACAGAGTGTGATAATTTACACAGCAGAATGTTAGATCTTGCCGCACATCATCCAATCAAAGGACCGCCGAGGGAGACTTGCAGCCATTTATGGCCATCTAAAGAGTTGGGGTTCTACATGGCCAAATGGGGATAGCTATACATGCCTATAGAACAATTTAAAAACCTTAGCATTCCAATTTTTTTTACAGGATAGTAAAAGGAGAGATGGTGTGTGTGTGTCTGTGTCTGTGCGCGTGTGCGTGTGTGTGTGTGTGTTATCTCCTTATTTTTCGTTTTGTTTTTTTTACAGTCACTGAAGCTTATAAATTTGAAAAAGAATGCTGTATCTGGTAGGCCTTAAACTCTGATGTGAAACTGGCAAATCTCTCTCTGTATCTCTCTCTCTGGCAGCCAGGGTAGGGTGACAGTAGAATTTGAACAGGCTCCAGACATAACATAACACCTCTTTTCACGCAGAGCTGACCCCACCCCAGTCACAATCATTGTGTTGTCTGACTTCCACCTAACATCAGATAAGTTATCTTCGCCTCCCATCAGGTTTTAATATCAAAAATAATGTTAGTTAATTCCCCTTTTGTGGTGCACTACACGGCGTTTCTAGTGAAGGTGAAGCTCTTACCAGCCACTCACTGAGAAAATGCAGGAAAGGTCGAAATTGGATACTGGTAATTTCATTTGTGTCGCATGAACTTGTTTGAGGCACCCCCTGGTGTCGAAGAAGGGTACAGCAGTGAAAGACGTTGTCAACAAATGCCCCTTTACTATTGGCCGAGTCAATCCATGTGATCAAAACAGGAGAATGGCGGCGTCCACTGCTGTTCGGTCGAGCATGGGGCTGACATTCAGACTTTCTAGAGTAATAAGACAGTGCAGTGCATCTCCTTTTTATAGATTAAATAGCTGTGTGGATGGTTTTGCCCTTCTTTCGAAGCAAGGGTTCCCAGGTGGTCTACAGACACTGAATCGCCAGTTGCAGACTACGATGGGTGAGTTGCAATCAGTTGCAATACTTTAGTGGCGTATGAAGTAGGGTTTTGTAACTGAGTGTCCATCCCCTTTCCCATTGCTGTTGGCAGTCAATGTGTCGAGTCATGGTGATTGTGTGATTGAGTCTGTCGTTATAAGCCTTGATTAGAACTAAATCAGCATGTACATCTCGATGTACAAACACACATATCCATGTCAATCGATGAACCTCATGAGCACTTGTTAACGGTTGCGTAGTCATCATCCAAATGCCTCGCAAGTAACTTTTTACAACGTACTAAAACCATCAGCTTGTCATTTCATCTATCAAACAAAAAAACGTATCTCGTTGATTCCTCTCAAAGGTGTTTGTCACAACGACGTGGGGAACTCCAACGCAGAGGACCCAAAAGATGTGTAAGTAATGTGTTAATAGACATTAGCCTACTGTGATTTCTGACAACCACGGCTATGGAAGCTTCTATACTATCAGCTCTGTATTGAACTGACTTAGATTTTGAATTCAATAGTGTCATATACTGTTTTATGTAGAGCTACTGTAGTAGCTTAGTTGGATATCATCCTAATATTAAATGTAAAATCATTAACTTCACTTTACAGTATCGATCAAAGGTGAAAGCATGCTACAAGGTCAACTTGTAGCATGTCTCATTGAGAGAATGCAAAAACGGGATAATAGATAGTGATTGGTTTCACTGCTCAGGGTGAACGTGGTGTATGTAGATCGCTCCGGGAAGAGGATCCCAGTCCGGGCCAAAGTGGGAGATAACGCGATGTACCTGGCTCATAGGCATGGAATTGAACTTGAAGGTAAGAGGCACTGTCTTTACTATAGCTTCCACTTAAAAATGTTTTATATATATATGAACAGTATTTACTCAACACATGTGTAATAAACTCTCCCTTCATCCAACAGGAGCGTGTGAGGCCTCTCTAGCCTGCTCGACGTGCCATGTATATGTGAGCAGTGATCACTTAGACAAGCTACCAGACCCTGATGAAAGGTGAATTTGCTTTAATGGGTCTCAATGTAGCCATGGGTTGCATTGCATCTCTTGTAATTGAGATGACTTCTCCCCAATCCAGTATGTTCCCCTGTCCTCTGTATGAACACCGAATTCTGATGCCATGATGGATCGCTGGGGACTAAACTCGTTTTTTTAACTACTTTCCAATGTCGTATTGAAAATGACAGATGGTCTAGTTTACCACCGTTATGGTAAACTAACAAGATATGACCCCTGTGCTCCTTTTAGAGAAGACGACATGCTGGACATGGCTCCCTTGCTTCAGGAGAATTCCCGACTGGGATGCCAGATCATTCTGACTCTGGAGATGGAAGGCATCGAGCTGACCCTGCCCAAGGTCACCAGGAACTTCTATGTGGACGGCCACGTTCCCAAGCCCCACTGAGGAGAAGCCCCGTCTGGTCGGAGTTGGCTTCAGCGATGGGAACTTAAGTTAGACAAGACGGTTTGGCTGGTGTACCCGTGCCCCTGGTCCCAGTTTACGCCCAAGGAAATGACGTCTCTGAAGGGCCACAATCTAAGGAGTCAAATGTAAACACTGCCCAGAAGGCCATGTGGTTTCTACTTAAATTGGCTGATATCCAGTGTTAGCTTGAGGGATAGCAGCCATGCTAAACGCTCTGCTAAGCTGCTATCGCTATTTCTAGTTGAAAGAATTCTCACGCAGAGGAATTGAGGTCAACTTCCATCATCCAATCTCACAAAATGATCTTTGTTCAAAGCTGTTTGTTTTTGCCAAAGAGCCAGCCAAGTCAGGTTTTGGCAAAAAAACATTTATGAGATTGAATGAAACATTCCATGTTACAACTTCTAAACGTCAAGTACGCACAACTATCAATACCATGTTTTTCATAATTTATGCTGTTTTATGTCACTTGTCATGTGCATATGAATGACTAACAATATTTTTGTATGAAGTGACTTAATATAAATTTGACTTAACTTATGTAGTCCTACCTTGCAACATACTCAAACAGGGAGTACAAAGAGACAGATTTCCATTAGATAAAAACCTACAAATAATTATAAAAGATATATCTTTGGTGATAAGCCACCTCTTGGTTTCAAATCATTTTAAGTGACTCTGATTAAGTGATTGCTTTTCATTGTTGACATGACATTACCCACCCACTAGTATTAAGTAACTCTCTTATATGTAGGCCTACTTAGAATATTTCATGGTACATTGTCAAAGACAATACTGTTTGATAAAGAAACACCCATTTCTGTAGTTAAGTGACTAGAGGCACCTATGGTTATCATCTATTTCTTGAAGCATCTTAACTGTATAATTCCAGCTCTTGGGCCACCAGACTCAATTAACACGTATATCCGTTTCAATGTGCAGAAGGATTCAAAAACATTAGTAAAACCGAAAATGGTATAAGGCATTTATTTTATGCTTGATTTCCTTCTAAATTCGCCTGAAAGAAATATGTATTTTCTTGATCTTGATTTGTCTCAACACGTGCTTGTTTCACTGGATCATTTTTCTAATTAAATATATTTTATATTAGTTTGTTTTCATCAGAGAGCATGTCCTACTTTTATCGTTAAAAACCCTGTTACTGTCGAATTGCTTTTCTTCTAAATCCACTGGCAAATGCCCAAACAGTTACCTCAACTTATGAAGAAGTCCGACACGCGGATGGTTCAGCAGTGGATTCAGTCGGCATTTGGGTTTAGGGGCCTGTTAGAAAAATGTCCCGAAACAACTCATTGAATATACTCACATGCAATTGTATTGTTTTAACGTGTTGATGTACTTTACCCACTGGATACATGCGTGCAATAAAATAAAGAACATTTCGAGAAATTGGTCTTAAGACGAGGCAACCAACAGAGGACTGAATTAATTGTGCCAAATGATTGTGCAACTTCAAACGTTTGTGTGAGGTGTGCAGAGATGTAGCGCCGTTATGCCCTTACCTTGGGGAACCAGAGCTGCTCTATTAACCACTCATTTATTCGACAGCCGCGGACGCAATTAAAGTAAACGAATAGCACCTGGGTGACCTATAGTCCCAAACACCAAAAGAGAAATGGCAGTTGTCGCTATTTTCAAATTAGTAATCTAGTGTAACTCAATTTAGGCCTACTTGTAATCCAAACAACTGATAATCAGATATTGTGATCTAGGGTAAGTATTTCAATGCATTACAATTTTACAAAATTGACTTTATACCTTGATCTATAGTGTTTTGACCGCGTACCTAAAATGTGCAGGCTCAGTTGTTCATCCAAGGTGATCGAACGATCTGGGGATCAAAAGTAAGTGATCGACGCGCACATCATCACATCCAATTTGCACACCATATTTAAGTCGGCATACAGTGAATGTTTGGAATTTTGGGCGAAATGTAACCAAATATCAGCAAGTCGTTACCATCAAAGTATTGTCACCTTACACGCGCATCCATAATGGGCTGGCCTGCGTTCCTCTCGAGAACTAAGAGTTCTGTACCGCGAAACCCAGAATTATTTGAAATAACTAAGGCTTATACAAAGGAAAGCCTACATGTACAGAGCTCCATTAGGGTGAAAACAAGAAAGTAGCCCCCTCAATAGGTGACTTAAATTGGAGTTGAAACGCCTTACAAGAGTTACTTATAGAGTTAAAGCGGTGAGCCAAATCGACATTTCTAATTGCAGGTTATTTCAAATGCTTAGGTAATTTGTATCGAAAGGTTTGGAATGCAAATAACGAAATGGTAGCATACAATCGAGCAGGTTAGCAGTGCAATATAATAATATATACGGGATTCAAATCGGCTACATTTCAGCTAACGGTTTCATTTAAATTTGTCCTGCATGTTTGTTAGAGCTTAGATCGTTGTTTAATTTTTTTTGTTGGAAACAGTCGTTTGGTTCGGTTAGGTTGGCTGACTTTAACATTATAGTGGATTAATTAAAAGGGGAATGTGTCATATGATATGATACATAATCATGTATTTGTTTGTGAAAAATTCTCTCCTTTACCTACTTAGACACAAGACGAACATGAGCACAACGGTAGATCTACAGTCTGTGTCTACCCAAAACAATAACAAGACTAATGACACAACGGATCCTGAGGACCAATCAGCCACCCAACCCATAATCCTTCAATTCCTTCAAGAGGCCTCCAAACTCGCTGCCCCAAGCCACAGAAATCTAGGTGGCTCAACCTTTGACCCGGTTACCAGCGACCGAAAGGATGCTCACCCTTCCAATAATTGTTTGGACGCATATCCTCAACACAGCTGGGCCCAAACGTTTTCCTATGATGGGGAAGAGAACAGTGGCATGTATATGATTACAACTCACATTGGGCCCGACCTGCAGGGCAGCAACCCCTGGGAGGTGATGAGCCTGATCAATCTGCAGTGTGAGAAGCTTCTACACCACAGAGGGCAAGGAGAATCAGACTGCACTTCGTCCTCTTTCTCTTCCACTTATTCAAATTCCATAGCTTACCCATCTCCCTCGGAGTCTGACGCATCGTTGCGAGGGCAGGGGATTCTGGAATGTTCCTCTCATGCTGATGTTCAACATGAGGACCTTCTGTTTTTCACCAGCAGAGGAGGCGAGAGCTCTTGTGACACCCCCCCTATGGACTGTGACCTGGGTGAAAGTTCCAGCGAGAGCCTCGATAAATTTCCACTGCAGTTGTGTACGACAAACGCAAACATGAGCATCCTCACTGAAACTCAGCCCTATGACGGCAGGCCGCTTCCTGTGGATGAAAACAATAGCTTGCATCCCCAGCCTGCCCACAAAGCTTCAATGGAGGTCAAGTTGAGTGTCGCCACAGGGTCAGAAGGGGATATGTCAGGGTCCGAGGAGAGGTCTGCTGAGTTGGGTCCCCGAAGCGGGACCTCTGAGGCTTGGCCACAAACGCATCTCTCGCTAACAACTGATGATGCTTGCGGATATATGGCCGAACAGCCAGCCTATGAATCAGACAAGGTGGTTTGTTTAGGACACAAATATTTCAATGCAGTGGATCTATTGACCACTGACACCACTGTGGCCCTCGACGTCAAGTCCAACCTTCTTTTAACCTTTGACCCTCTGGATAATGCCGGCACATGCACTTCGATGCCCAAACCCCCTGTATGGGCCGTTTTAAGAAATGAAGAACTGTCCCAGAACAAAAGCCAAACAATTGGCAAAACCCCGGTGACAGAATGTATAAAATACCATCTGGATCAAAATGCAAAGCAGCCTTCGATTACCCAGCAGTCGTATTTTACCTGGACGAGAGACTCTGAATCTACAGACCCTCAACAGTGTATAACTTCATCTAAAGCAGGTAGTGGGTGACTGGCTGAAAATACAATCTTCTCCTTTGGTTATTGTAATATAGCACTTTCTCCATGATAATATTATCCTTCATTCATCATGTCATTTATTTTTTAGATTTATCATTCGTCAGATACTATACATTAAATCAATCATTACTAATTATTCCAAAACATATAATCCTTAAATTATGGATTATGATTTCATAGGCAGCTTTGATGTTTAAAAATGATGAATCATCTAAGGTGTTGATAATCCTTTCCTATCGCCTGGGTATGCCAGCGGAGGACTTCCATACCCCTGCAGGCTCCCAAAAGTGTACCAGCATGGCGTCCGTATGCAGGGCTAATACACGCAGGAAACAGCCCCACCCCAACCGGAGCGCCGACGCCACAGACCCCGACTTCCAGGGTGTGATGTTCCGCATGCAGGGCGAGCTCGACCACAGTAGGGGGCAGTGTCGACTACTGGTCTTCTCCAAGTACAGGTGAACATGTTCTTCAGTCCAGAAAATAAAACGCATCAGGTTGTATTTTTTTCTGCAACTGAATATTATGAATTCGTAAACGGTTTCAAAAGGTTTACGGAACTCACACTACTAGTATGTATGTGTATACTCCTTTCTGCCATTTTTTATTTAGTCTATTTGTTGCTGTTGCATTTCTATTTCATTTGTCCTTATATGAAAGTATAGTATTGTTCTCTTTTTGCTTAGACTAGAGTTTTCGCGCGGGCATTGCGTGCACTCAACCTCTAGTTGTAATTAACAGGGGTAATTGTTCAATGGAAAGTGTAGCATACTATGCATGCAAATAAATTATTAAATAGTTTTTACTGTTATTCAGGGCTGATAAGTGCATTGACATTTTAAAATGCAAGGCAACTACTATTGGGTAGTTGAAAATAATATTCATCATTGAGATTAAACATCTCTTCCAGTGTCCTGGCCAAGACAGGCAGTAGTAGCCTACAGTCACACATAGCATAGCCTACACACAAAACATAAGAAAAATAAAACAACTAAAACAGTCCGCAGGGGTGTTGTGTTGACGTGCGGTGTGTGCGAGTGCTTGTGTGTGTGTGTTTAGTGTGTGCGCATGTGTGTGCGTTTGTGTGTATGTTCTTACCTGCGCGTGTGCTGATGGCGGAGCCGTTAAACGTCTTACCTGTGTGTGTGTGTGTGTGTGTGTGTGTGTGTGTGTGTGTGTGTGTGTGTGTGTGTGTGTGTGTGTGTGTGTGTGTGTGTGTGTGTGTGTGTGTGTGTGTGTGTGTGTGTGTGTATTTCGGTGTGTGCGTGGTCGCGCTTGGCACTTGAGTAACTTGAGTAACTGGTGCGACAGGCCTGCTATTATAGTGGTAAGATTTGGTTTTGCCACCTACTCTCCATGCTACAGTATTGTGATCACTCGAGGTATGCTACCAATACACATTAATTGTGTGGTGCAGCCGGAATATGTAATTGATTCCTACTTGTAACAGGATTTCCTCATCACACAGAAGAAAACCAAGGCGGCGGACACGGCCGTCCCAGAGCTCCCTCAGGAGCAGCAGCTCAGAGGAGGACCTGGACCTGTCAACCAGCAGTTCCAGTAGGTTCCCTTTCTCCCCTCTCTCCCCATCTGCCTCAGATGAGTAAAACTACTCTGCCTTGATAGATGAGCTCCAATTTCCAAGTTAGTCTTCTGAATACAGGTTTGACATATATAGCTCATGGGGAAATAGTAATGTACTTTTTTTTTTTAAATGGTTGATTACCCCATTATATTTAATGTTAAAGAACAAGTGAACCAACTGTTCCTGTTGGAATTTGAATACTATGGGCCCTATCTTGCAACCGGCACAAATGACTTTCTACACTGACGCATGTGTTGTTGCTAGTTTGCAACTGGCGCAGAGTGTTCTTTTCCCTCCACCGCCACACGCCTGTAAATTAAGGAATGAGCTTGCGCCCCAAGGGGCGGTTCGGCAAAAGGAAGAGGCTTGTTCTGGCGCAAACCTGCCCTGGTGCTATTTTGCAGTTTTAGAAATTGCGCCACAAACCAGGAAATACCTGGTTTAAAGACAGTGGCGCGTTGTTCAGATGCTATTTTAAGGGCGCATGCATAATGTTGCTTGTGCACCTCGCGCATACTTTGCTTCTCTCATCTACCTAGCCACACATTCTTGCTAAATTATTTGGGAAAGAACAGCTGATACAGCGGTAGTAACTTGTACTTTTAATTCAATGCATCTGTAAACACCGTACAGCAAATACATATTTTCTTGACACAGACATCGTGTACAAGCCCATAACTTTTAGGATTGATGAGTATTTGATCGTGAGAGAAAACTTTTTTTTACGGCGAGTGAGTGTTAAAAAGAATGAATGAATGCAGGCGTGCGTGTGTGTATGTATAAAAGAGTTGATGAAAGCGGGTGCGCGTGTGTGCGTCCATCTGTTTAAACACACGCAAACTAAACACGTAACGCATAATGCAGTCTAACACAAGTCGATAACGATAATGGATACAATACTTGTAAGAAACTATGTTTTTTAATGTATTGCGTACGTCATTAAATAGAGCCGCATGCAGTTACCGCATATCATGTGTGTGTTAAGTTTTCTTTGTCGAAATTTATTTGAGGACTCAGTGTTACTGAAGTTGTGGAAGAAAACGCTATTCCATGTGCGAATTAGGCAATAATATTTGGCCATAAACTGAGCCATTTGAAGTTTGAAATTCATGTGGTCATGCATCTGTCTCATCGGAGACTGCAAGCGCGCTGTCAAAATATAAACTTGTCAGATTCAAATGCGCTCATGGCTCTTAAAGGGGATGGGAGATGGCACTCTCATTAGTTTATTGCAAGTTACGCCCAAACCACACCTACGGGTAATTAGGCTACTTCAGACCAACCCTTTTTAGATTTGCGCCATGCGCAAGAGTCATTAATGCGCCGGTAACATAGCAACATCGCCATAGAACCGCCCACAAATCCACTTGCGCTTGGCGCTTCTCACTCGTGTTTCAGACCGTTAAAATAGGTCCCTAATGAGGTAAAAAAAAAAAGAAGGTGTTTTGGACTGACAGTTCTAGGAAGGAGGGGCATGTTACGACCCACGGCAACTTTAGGATGCTTATTACAATGAGTGAGTTATAATGAGCGACGTTGAAATGTGCCACATGGAGTTAAACTGAGAAGCTAAACCGTCAAGCAGACATCAAAATATATCGTCGCTCAGGCGGAGCTCCACACATCCACACACCGTAGCGTTATACTACAGATGTCCGGGAAGCCTGACCCTGACTCTGGCGGGATCATCAATACAATGGCTGTCCAGATGGGCTGCACATCCGCATATCTAGACACACACTGTGGCGCTATGATATAATTGTACGAGAAGCTTAACCCTATCTCGGACAGCACAGTCATCCACTGCCCAGGCAGAGCTCCACCCATCCACGCACGCTTGTGTCCCCTCAATTTGACGTCGATGAGTATAGGACACCTCGATTGACAAAAAGACTGTTATAACTTAAAACTAGGGCCCGACCGATATTGATTTTTGAGTGCCGATGCCGATTATTTTCAGAGAAAAATTACGATTACGATTTAATCGGCCGATTAAAAAATAAATTAAAAAAAAGTCTATAAAACGTAGTTTTTGATACCTTAAATATACTTTAAACACTTTTGACGAATATGTGAATTGAATGCAGAACCGTGAGCAGTGACTAACACGTGCGTGCTGAGCAGTATGGTCTCACCGTTGGAGTCTACAGTATAACAAATTAACATGGCCTGGGACCTAAAGAAAAACAGGCACAACATGCTCAAACAACGCGTCTTGTGTACATTGGTGAGGTGAGCGCGCAGCTGCCTGAGCGAGCATTCTTTCATGTTGCACGGAAAAATTAAATCTCCTCTTTTTTACTCCAGCTAAAGTTGTTAGTTAGCAAGGCGAGTAGGAGCGCAATCTGCAGGATACTAAGCGCAATAACATTTAAAAAAAAAAAAAAGAAAAAAAAATCGGTTGTAATCTGCGTCTTTTTGGCAGATGTCAATTATTTTCAAAAAGGCTATAATCGGCCGATTAAATCGGCAGGCCGATGAATCGGTCGGGCCCTACTTAAAACTATACCTACGTTTCATTCTGAGTGGAACGTTCACAAAGTGTTTTGGTGAGACTTGCAAAAACATTAGATTTCACACCTGTTTTCTTTCAAACACGGTCTTATTTTAGTTGGTGACAAAATGGTATCGATTGCCATGTTCAGAATCATATAAGAGATATTACCACTTTTAAAGCAATAAATAGAAAAACCGTTTTGGTTTAATTACTAATTAATTAATTGACAATGACATACCCTAGGGTTGAGGTACTTCTAAAATATATTCATTCCACCAGATGGCACCTTAACATATAATATTGTCACTCAAAAGCAAAATACTCTACGCTAAAACCCTGCCACAGCTTTGACAGGTGGAAGAATTTTAATGAGAAACAATAAAGGGGTATTTAGGGAAACTGTTGTGGAAATAGCCTAAGCCTCTAATGCCTAAATATAGTCCCTTCATTCATCCAGTTTAATGGATGGGTAGAGAATGAGCAGGAAACATTTCTGCTCTGCAACCAATTAACAAACCCTAATTTTTTTTAATGAGCGGCTATGTTGCCATTTTCATTATTTCCCATACAGCATTTTAAATTGGGTTGGCTGCCACCAGTATTTAAAACAAAAACATGGAATCAAATATTTGTCGATATTCGATCTAACTGTTCTTTTACAGTTGGGTACATTCTTTTGTTTGATGTCTCAGTGTAAACCATACCGTATATTCAGATCCAAAGGAGTACTAGGAAGATGCAGAGAACCCTAAGCTCACTCTGTGATGTAATGCAGATGTTGAGCCTGGTAGTGCTATGTGCCCTTGGCAATGAACGAGGAGACTTTAAAGTAAATACTTTATACACAGACCACATGGCAGCAGGGCTTGAAGTCCAATAGCACAATGGTTTCTGTCGTGCCCTACAAAAACCATCCCTTAAACATCAAGGCCATTGTAATGCTATGTTTTGCTGATTGCCGACATCCCCAATAAAGCAGGCAATTGCAATTACAGAAAAATCCTTCTAGTTTTCATGGCGGCTATTGCCTGTCTAGAGATCAGTGGATTGACGCCTTGCTTTGGCGACTTAGACCAGTGGTCAGGACGAAAAATTGGGTCACAGCAGGCAACCAGGTGGGTCAGGGTCAGGGGATTGCCACAGTAAGATACTTACCGTCTTGTCAGTTTAACTTGATCAGTTATGTATTTTGAGGGGGGGGGGGGGGGGGGGGGATAGGTGATGGAGAGATGAATACTGTTTTAAATAACAATATATAGAGAGAAATGTTAACTGGTTAACTTTATTGACATGGTTATTACATGGTTACAAATATTTGGTCGGCTAAGGGGCAAAAGCTCCTCCACAGTAGGATCATGGCATGAAGATTTTGGGGAACCCCTGCCTAAGTCCCACTAGGGTATAAAAGCAGTTTAAACTGACAAGTCACAATACCCACAGTTACTGTGCTCGCAGTGTTCTTTCTAGAGTTGTGTGGTTGTGTGTATGTGTTTTGAAGGAGTGGCACTGCACACATTGAGGGGTTTGTTTTCTTTGTCTGCCGACAAAGACAATAGTAGAACAACACTGTTGCCTTTGATCATTTTAACAGAGGATGTGGGCACTAAGGACTCATAGAATTATTTTGGCCTTGTCAACACAGTTAAAGTTTCACATCCCTTTTAAAATGCTCTCCCAATTCCTCTGAAGGACGTTTTTAGATTTGACTTGGTAGTCCTTTGAAGCCCACCACTTATACTTTGTTGTACTATTATGTGTCTGACAAGGCTGGGTAATGGTCGATTTATTGCATGTAAACAAAATGAGGGCTTGTTGTCAAGTCCTTCAATCCCTCCAATTTCAGGTTAAATAAATAAATAAATGTACCCTGAAAGTGAATAAATAAGCATACAACATAGTCATTTTAAATTACTGTTACATTATTGTAAACTCTGCTATTTGCATGAAGTATAACAAAATGTTTTATTTTATTGAATGCCGCTTGTTTCATTGTGTTGACTGATGGATGTTGATCTGTGGCCTCTGAAATGTAACAACCTGGCCTGTGAGTATTTAAGTTGTGTGTCTGGACTGGGTAAGCTGCAAATGAATTGCTCTTCTTGGGAAGAATAAAGTTGTCTGGACTGAACTGAACAAGCTGTCTTACCCCTGGCCAGAGAGCAAGGAGTGTGCGTCCTGCTGCACCAAGAAGACCCCAATGTGGAGGGACGCGGAGGACGGGACTCCGCTCTGCAACGCCTGTGGCATAAGGTATGACGCAGCCCTCAAACAGAGTTTACAGACGGCCCTCCACCTCTGGTGGAGAATAGACAGGTTTGACAGTGGTGCCAGCCAGTCGATGTCACTTTCATTAGTTTGTGGGGAAAGTGACATCACCCGGTACTTAAACCAATGACGAGTCATTTTTTGCGTAACCAAGGTTTGCCACTGGCTCTGAGGTTTGGTTTGGCTCGCCTCTTCAAAGTGGGATGAACCTCTAAGATCACTTGAGGGTGCGTCACTGACCTGAGCCATTCTGAGCTGGTAATGTTTACGCCAGGCTTATAGTGAAACGCGCCCATTTCTGCTATTATTTACCTGAAAAATTCTAATGCGTGACATATTGTTTGGGCATTTTTGGAGGAGGCCAGCATTTTATTATGCAAGTAAATGTTGTCTGTAATGACTGCAATACACTGAATTACATTGGTATTCCCATCTGCCATATATTCTCCCTCTGTCTGTCCCTTGAACAGGTATAAGAAGTACAGAGTGCGATGCGTCAACTGCTGGCACATTCCTAGAAAAGAGGGCAACACCCACTCACGCTGCCTCAAGTGTGGAAACTCTGTACTGCAAACCTCAGCTCTGCATAAACACCATGCCTGCTAGGGCATACACTGGGGAGTGGGCAAACAGGTGCCACACACACACACACACACACACACACACACACACACACACACACACACACACACACACACACACACACACACACACACACACACACACACACACACACACACACACACACACACACACACACACACACTATGTTTATATACAATTAAAATGCCTGGCTACAAATAGTGAGAATGGGATGAGCGGTACATCCTGCACACTTAAAGGCTTACTACTGGGAAGGATTTAATTGTAGGGAATTGTAACCATTTGCCTTTTAGACACACAATAACAACGATCCGGTACGAATGGTTATGTGTGTATCGCATCTATTCAGATCAGTTCATCTTTTTTTCATGCACATGGTATAAAGAGTTTCATACAACTGTTTACCCCTTTATGAACATTTGTTTACAAAACAAGACCTACATTTAATGTACATGCTTGTCTACTGTATTTTCAATACATGATTGGTCTTATATGTGCAAACTAATTGCTTTCAATGGTACACACTGTTGTTGTTGCTGTTTTGAAATAATATTTATTTGTTGTTCTGTTTTTTTATATAAGTTTTTATATATTATTCTTTGGCTAAGAGGTGCACTTTTCTTGCTTAATTCTAAACTATTTAAAAAAGTTCTGCAAAAGTGTGCATTAAAATCTGTGATGAAAAAGGCTGCTTCTACCTTCTCAATTGTTTGGAATATTATAGAAAATCTTGTTTTGTCAGCATATGAGCTGCTGCTTTGGATGAAAAGTTTCCCCCTAAAGTTGCATTGTAAACGTCTTTATTGTAAACGGGAGAATTATCCTCTTGAATAAAGCCTTCTCCAGAGACACTGCACCCGTAGCCTGTGTGCTCCCCGACAATAATACGCAGAGCTCCAATGAAGAATATGCATTTTAACAGAATTGCGTGAAATAAAATGTGTGGCAGTATCCTTTGCTGTGTAAGGCATAAGAGGATATCATGTTTTGTTGGCTGTATTTTAGGAGGACTTTATTTAAACAGTGGGGCAGGTTTTTACCAGTTGTATTTGTTTGAGAGTCACAGACCACCCAGTAAACGAGAGCCATAATGGACCAATGAGCAGAGCCCAGCCGCCTCCATAAGGGCACACTTAATGGATATTTTCCTATTGGCTTTGTAATTGAATTAATGTCAATAAAAATGAAAGATTGCGATCTCCATAGCTTTTAAAGGGTCCGATTTAATTTGCTCATACGGACTTTATGAAATGTAGGCATAGGATACATTGTCACCACACCCTTTTGATTGGTCAGAAAATATTTGTCAGCGTTAAGGGAATAAATATCCAATCAAAGCACATGGCTGTTGTGGCATATGGCTATCCCACCAAGGCCAAAAGCCAATGGCTTTCATGAGGATGTTTGTAGGAGGAGTAGGCGGAGATATGCATGTTGCGGACTGGGCTAAACATCGCCACGCACAGTCAGATGATGACTCCATCCTTGTTTTTTAAAATGAAAAGCGAAAGGGGTACGGGTACCCGCCACGGTCCGCAGAGACTCTGAACACCTCTGTGGGGGCAGGTGCAACCAGTTCCCTGGGAGTATGACCCTGGACAACAGACTCATGGAGGAGAAGGACTTTGGCGCGGTAGAACACACAAAGGCAAGAAAAAAAAAAAACAAGGACTATTCACTGCTGGAGGAAGACGGGGATGGCTTGGAGCAAAGCGCTGCGTCCTCCTTAACTCCAAAGTGTCTCGCGGAGCAGAGTTTGGCACAGAAGACTCACGCGAGCTCAGGCGGCACCGCGGCTCCGCTGAAGCCACCGTATTCATACATTGCTCTTATTACCATGGCAATTCTTCAAAGCCCCAAAAAACGGCTTACCCTGAGTGAAATATGTGATTTTATAAGTAATCGGTTTGCATACTATCGGGAAAAGTTCCCTGCGTGGCAAAACTCAATTCGTCACAACTTGTCTCTAAACGACTGCTTTGTCAAAATGCCCAGGGAGCCCGGGAATCCAGGAAAGGGGAATTATTGGACGCTGGATCCGATGTCTGCCGATATGTTTGAAAATGGAAGTTTTCTTCGGAGGAGAAAGCGTTTCAAGCGGCCACTCTTCCACGTTGGCGCGCCGAAGGACAGCGGGTGCTCTGCGCACGAGCGCAGCCCCGGGTTCCCCGTGTACGGAGCGCGCAGGGGAGTCTCTTGTCTGCAAGTGCCCAGACTAGAACTCTACCAGGATATGACCATCGAAAGTCGTCCAAGTTTCCTCACGAGTCCCAATGGTGGTCCTCCAGTAGGCAGCATTGTCCCGGCGCTCTCATCACTTTTCTCCAGAACATCGGGCAACCCAAAGACGTTTCATCCTTCGTTTGATCCCTTTGAACCGGCGCGTGTCTCCCGTTTTCCTCCGTTTGGCCCGAGCTCCTTCCTAGTGCCTCCGGTCCCGCTGCACGGGATGTTGCAAACGTATCCTCCCGGGGGGCCTCCAGTCCGAGTATCACAAATTAAGCTCTCTCTCCGGCCTCGGCCTTACCCATAAACTCTTGAAACACCTTGGGAATTAATCTGACTGCGAGGCTTCTTCATTGTGGTTAAAGAAAGCTACGTTTTCTTTTTTAGACTGTTGACATGTGTAGAGTTGTATATTCAAGCCTTGACAATTTTCAATAGGTCTATATTTGTATAGGCCGAATTGAACGTCTCATTCACAAAACAATTGATCATTTATTTAAATATTATCCGGGATTCTTCATGTTTTTATTATTTACACCCTGATTCATTTATAATTTAACATTTTATAACAGTCCTTATTATAGGCCTAGCCAATTACATAAATGCATATGCAAATAGGCCTAACATACATAAACTTCTCTCTCTCTCTCTCTCTCTCTCTCTCTCTCTCTCTCTCTATATATATATATATATATATATATATATATATATATATATATATGCTTTAAATATATATATGTTGTACTAAAAATAACATTTGTTTATTTAGGTGATCAATTTCACATTAAATTGAGCAAGATAATCTTTCGGTTTCTTACAGAAACAAATCTAGGCTTGATAATATCGATGTATAATATATCGATTTATTTCTGACCCTGCTACTATCCTCACACTAATCAAAAATAGGTATTCTAAAAATGCTTAAAACATGTTTCAATCACCAGTTTGCAAACTTTTATCGGCGACATTTTAAACCCTGTTTAAAATAAAAAGTCAGAATATTGTTTTATTGCAGCCCACGTTATTAAGTTTATTGTCTTTCACTTTAAATGTCAGTGATTTGATGGATGGGCTGTTTGAGACATCATGTGTACACAACTGCACTCCATGTGGGCTCTTTATTCACTCATTCATTGCAGGCGTGTTTGTAAATTCATCAACATGTGTTTGCAACAAGGAGTTCTTTAACCGAAACAGTCCTACTATGTTTTCATGCCCTTCATTGCACTAAGAACTAAGGGAATAACACATGGCAATATGGTCTTGCTTAATTTTTGTCTTGTTCGGATAATGTTTTCACTAACAAATTCCAACTATAGAGCTCAGCTGAGTTGCTACATGTGTAGGCCTATTAACTATATGACATATAGGACAAACCTGTTGGCATTTGGTCCTAATTTTATAAATAACTTCCTAATGAATAGACCTACATGACCTTGATTCTTGGGCCTATCACCTTTTGGGTTCAGTGACAATGATTTTGATATCTGAGCTATTCCCATGCATTACTTTGAACTAATAGTCATAGTCTGAAGAGAGGAAAACAATATCTCAATATTATGACTGACAAAAATATTTAGCCTGCAAATAGCAGCCATGTGGTGTCCTGTGGTGGTCCACTCTAACCCCTGTGTTTGACTTGATGACCCCCACCTAAATGTCAAGTGGATGACGGCTACATTAAACAGCAGCACCACTCATGATGTAGCATTAGCTCATCATTTGTCTATCTGTACATCATGGAGAGAGAGAGAGAGAGAGAGAGAGAGAGAGAGAGAGAGAGAGAGAGAGAGAGAGAGAGAGAGAGAGAGAGAGAGAGAGAGAGAGAGAGAGAGAGAGAGAGAGAGAGAGAGAGAGAGAGAGAGAGAGAGAGAGAGAGAGAGAGAGAGAGAGAGAGAGATTTATTTGAAAGAATCACTGGTCAGCAGACTATTTAAAGCATTAAAAAAGCCAAGATCATATTTTCTGCATTTTGATCAGCATATATATGTTTAGAGCATTTGTAAAAGTTTGTACGATTCGTGGTGTATTTTTTTTAGTCCAGTACATCCGTCAAAAAGCCCAGTTTGTCGGTCCACGTGCTGTACATCCGAAACACGTTGAGCAAGGCAAGGCACTATGAAATGAAACCTTGAGGAGTAAATAGAAGCAGATCTGGACGAAGGACAACTGGATTTTGTCGGCTACAGTATACCCAGACTTAGAGATATTCTTTGAAGTGGCACCAGCATTTGGTTCTATTTATTTTTTTTATTATTTTCCCTTTCCTGTACAACTTCATCCCACAAACTTTTCTTGCAGAGCTGCAGTGAAGACCTATCCAAGACATGACACCTGGACATTAATCTGGAAACACACACACACACACACACACACACACACACACACACACACACACACACACACACACACACACACACACACACACACACACACACACACACACACACACACACACACACACACACACAGATTTTCATATACATTTGTCATCCAAAGCATTTATTGAAGAAACGATATTCAATAACTTAAATTGTTCATATGGGGCAATGCATCTGTTATTTATTTTTTCTATTTATGCCTATATAAAGGCCTATAAACGACCACACACAGTTTTTGGTTATTAAGTCTTGTTTAGCGGACCATTTTCTGTCATCACTGTAAAAAATGTACGTTGAGGGCCAACTTACCTCAAACATTTTACGCACAACTAATTGGTATCGTTGTGTTAATGGTCTTGCAACAAAGCCAGTTCTATTTCCAAGTCACTCATGCATTTCAATTAGAAACATATGGCATTTTTCGTCGCAGTAACCTCAAACACCGTATGCCTATACGCAACATAATCGGAACTTGGGAACACACAACGCAAAACAAAACGGTAAAATCCTACCGTTAAATCTTTATCGGTCGTAATGTAGACCTCACAGGTTTACAAAAATGTTGCAGATATTCTAACATAAATAAAAAAAAACATTTATTTTGCAACTAAAAAATAAGAGGTTCAGAGCTTGATAATACAATTAGGCCTATTGATTAATGACAAATACATTGCAAACATATGATGTAATTGCTTTCGTTTATCACCTCAGTCGTAAGGTGCAGCATTTGGTATCATTTCAATGTTCTGAAAAAGCTTATGTGGCCGATTTTTAGTTCTTCTGAAAAGCACACATTCTGGAAAGATTCAAGATTCAATACTTTAATACTTTTTTTAATTCAAGGTAAGTTGTTAGGAATATGCTGTGTAATAATATATAAAAACTTATAATTCTCCCGTCTGTGAGCCTTAGCAGTGATAAGAGCCATTCAGTGGTCCAGTTGGAGTGGTGGAAGTGTCGCATTGAGGGGAAAGTATTGCTGTTTCTTAAGCCCTAATACTTGGTGCTGCACTGTATAACATTATATTTAGATATGAATACAAATACTAGCAAATACGCCATTCAACTTTATAAGTCTTTGTTTTCTATCATGTTCATAATAATAATGACAACAGCAATCGGAATATATATTTATAATAATAATAATACAAATCGTGTTATTGTTATATTAATGAATAGCATACTTGGCCTTAGACACCGAAACTCATGTTTAGTGTGTGTGTGTGTGTGTGTGTGTGTGTGTGTGTGTGTGTGTGTGTGTGTGTGTGTGTGTGTGTGTGTGTGTGTGTGTGTGTGTGTGTGTGCGTGCGTGCGTGCGTGCGTGTGTGTGTGTGTGTGTTTATTAAGAGTGGAGGGGGTGGGGTCCTTGGCTTTAGAAACATTGTTTCTCTAAACCTTTATGTTTTGGTGGCACTAGTTTGAATGCTTTCCACTTACACGCTCACTCCCTTTTTACCATAAAAAATAGCTAAAATGATGGCATTTATGTACTTCAGCAGAGTATTGAAGCATAATCGAGTGTAACGCTGAGTTACTTCATATCCAGTGGCTCCTAAATATCAGGGTTAGTTCTCTTTCCTCTACTCATCCCCCCACGCTCTGCCATCCAACACACCAGCTCCACTCTGTGGCCCCCACTAGATTCAATAAAGAGCTTGTCTGACAGGTGCTGCAGACCCAAGACAGACCCCAGGACAGACCCCGGGACAGATCACGGGACAGATCCCGGGACAAAGATAAGGATGAGGAAGAGGGGGGAAGTGAGAGAGATTAAATCTGTGATGTACAGATTTTATATGTTCCTTTATTATTTATTTACAATGTATAGAGAAGAGAAGAAAGCGAAGGCAGAGAGAACAAGATTAAGTATTTGATATATCTGGCATCATGCTCAGTTTTTTACGGCCGTTTAATGGATGTCAGAAGTGTTGACTCAGCAAAAACTGGTTGGGACTGGCTTTGTTTCTCAAAGGAAATCCCTGGGAAAAGTGCAAGGAAAGCTCTTTGAAAACACAGTACTGGTTGAAAGCCATGCATTGGTGTCTCTCTGTTCTGTTTGTTAATGTACTGTGGATACTCCAGCTACTAGTGCCAAACATGGCCAGTATGCATGAGCCAATTGAACTTTTTTGAAAAAGAGGAGGCAAAGAGCAGTGTTAGCAACTCGGTTATTTAAAAAGCGAAAAGCAGAGCCTTGCAGCCAAACGTGAACCACCTCTCCACCCACTCTGACCCTTTTGCTGGCTCTGGATGGGGCTCTGGATGGGGCTGGAGAGGCATGGTGCAGAGGGTTGGCTGGGTGCTGCATGGGGCTGTGAGCTGTGTTGAGCCCTCATGCAGTCAAGGACCACCCTGCTTCACTCTGCTCTCATAAAACACACATGCACACTTTTGCTTTGTTGTCCTTGAATGCTGACCTTCATGCATGTATACGTGCAAACACACACAGAAACACATATCATACCGTACTATATCATGCTGCACTATATCATACTGCACTATATCATACCATACTATATCATACTGTACCATATCATACTGCACTATATCATACCGTACTATATCATACTGTACTATATCATACCGTACTATATCATACTGCACTATATCATACCGTACTATATCATACTGTACTATATCATACTGTACCATGTCATACTGCACTATATCATACCGTACTATATCATACTGTACTTTATCATACCGTACTATATCATACCGTACTATATCATACCGTACTATATCATACCGCACTATATCATACCGTACTATATCATACTGTACTATATCATACCGTACTATATCATACCGTACTATATCATACCGTACTATATCATACCGTACTATATCATACTGCACTATATCATACCGTACTATATCATACCGTCCTGTATGATACTGTACTATATGATACCGTACTATATCATACTATATCATACCGATCTAAATCATACCGTAGTTATATAAAAACAAAATACTATACAGTATTTGACGGGTGGCAACAGC
>NC_044050.1:7768706-7771206 GCF_902167405.1 Gadus morhua | reverse complement strand
TTCCTTGCTAGGCACCATGCCCATAGATCAGGTTGTTTGAAATAATGTTCATGTTATTTTACTAGTTTGTTACTCTGACCGTTTTATTTTATCTTGTGGAAAGGGTGAATGATTCAGAGCATGATACATTTTAAATTGCATTTTGGTCGTGAGTCTTTTCTTAAAACAATTGTAACTGAAAATAAACATAGCGAAATTACAACCAATAACTTCAGTCATTGAGGGCAAAAATAGGCCCAGGTTTTTTTATTTACTTGTACAAATCAAGAGTAGGCCTGATTTGACTAATGGGCTTTGCATACTTTCCTTCTGCCCTTGTGGTCCATTTCAAAGCCATGCTGCCCACCAGCTTTCAAATTACAGTGATGCCACTGGTGGCTTTGTATCAATTGTATTCACATCACTATCCCTCCCTACTAATTTGTAGTTCACCAAAACACCCTGAAACAACTTGAGTCCCACATTCTTATGCCACCATACACCAACAGTGCAAGCAGGCCAATGGCAACCAAGCGCGCAGTCCTTCCTCCCTCACTTTAAAAACCACCAGCCGCCACTGGTGTGCATGTGTGTATTTGTTTGCATGTGTGCGTGTGTGTGTGTGTGTGTGTGTGCACGTGTGCTTGTGTGTGTTGATGCGTGTTACTACAGAACACCTGTGGCTGTAGTATATATATCCTGTTTTTTGATAGGGACCCTAGGCCTCACCCACAGCCCAATCCTTACCCCCCCCCACGACCCCTCTACAGTCCACTCTAACCCGTCCTACCCCTCTAGCCGACCAGGATATGTTCAAAGGAAACAGCTGCCCCCAGCATCCGGCGTTCACCCCAGGCCAGGTGCATCCTGGGAACAACGTGTGACCAGTGATCCTGCAGTACTGGGCCACCGGGGTGTTTTCTAACGGCAAGCTGAGGGGGAGAGTGCTGATGAACACTAATCAATGGCATTTGTCAGCTTAATGCTGGCTGTAATAAAAGGTTAGCATCTTAATGCTACTTTGATCTCAAAATGTTGTTTTTTTTGTCAGACCAATGAAAAGGGCAAATGTAATATCCTGAAATAACATAATATAGTCCAGGATTTCTTTGATAACATTATATAATTTTTTCAATTTTTTTTTTGTATTTCTGGAGTATTTTAATAACATAGGACAGTTTTTTCCATCTTTAATTTGGGTTTCTGGAATGTTTCTACATTTTGTGAAACCCCTTTTTTTCACACCAGCTTTTTCACATCAGCAACAATCTTGGTTTTATTTAACCATAACTAATTTCCCATTCTCTGTCATTTTATGGTGAAACAGTATCTGACATTGTGTGGACTGTTAGGATTGGCCTGCAACACTGCAATCTTGGAAATATTTCTTATAAAATAGTCATACACTGTTTTGATTATGGTGGTAGTTCAAAGGTTAAAGGTCAGGGTTATGGTTTTAAAGGGGAAATGGTACACCTGATAACAATGTATGGTCACCAAACTAGTTTGAGGATTCATATTGGGCTTCAATTAGATATCTCCACACTTACACTTTCTAACTCCATATGGGTCCATTTTCATATTTTTACAATTGACAATTCTCTAGAAGCTCATTTCTGTTCAGAGGATTCTTACACAGAAAGGATTCACGATGAACCTTATTTTTGATTAACAGAACAGGCATTTGGTATTTAGCCTATTTCATATTGGTGCTAAAAATTATATTGATATACATTATATATAACATAATATATTAATTAAAAAGCAATAATAATAATAATAAATACTCAATATATCGATACCTGTCACACATTTAAAAACCTTTATTTGATGATTGATTATACTCTCCGGAAAAATTAGGAGAAAACCAAACAGCCCATCTGTTCCAGCTGCTAATGAGAGAGAGTGCGTTGGACTGCTTTGTTTGTCACTTTCTCCACCTATCCTTCGAGTTCAGAGCGAGTATTGCCCCCAACAATTAGCTCCCAGCGATGCGTATCGCCCGCTACACAATAGTGTTAACATGACGTTGAGGAAACTTAGCTATTGAGCCAACATTTTTTTAAGAGGGTGGTGTGAGTGCCAACGTGTGTGTGGGCAGTGTGTGTGAGTGTGTGTGTGTGTGTGTGTGTGTGTGTGTGTGTGTGTGTGTGGGTCGGATTGTAGGCTACTATTGTTTTGCTCAGATTAAAACGTTTCACTCTTGATTTCTTCCTCACTCAAGGGAGCAGAGGAAGCAATCCGTTGATGTTTGTTAGTACAAACATCAACGTTAGTACATTGGAAGTATGGGCTTTGATGTTTCTTTTCTGAAGAAGATGATTCAATCGAGCATTTTGACCCTATGATCTTCTCTGGACATCCACACTCCCTGCAGATACACACACAAGCACACACAAGCACACACACACACACACACACACACACACACACACACACACACACACACACACACACACACACACACACACACACACACACACACACACACACACACACACACACACACACACACACACAC
>NC_044050.1:7716206-7763706 GCF_902167405.1 Gadus morhua | reverse complement strand
CCGATGACAACGTCCCCAGAGCTGGATCTGTTGCCACGACAACAGCATCTCCCAGCCCCGGTGCAGAAGGTGAGGCCATGACCATGAAGACGAAGACGGGAGCATCCTACACACCCCGTCTCCCCCCGTTACGGTCCTCCCCCCCGCCTCTGCTCCCGACGACCGCATCCACAGCATCCCCGAAGACCACCGCAGCTCGCTCCCCCCGGGCCCCGCCCGCTCCCCTGCCCCCCCACATCCCCGTCATCAGCCTGGGCCACAGCAAGCCCCGCCTCCCGCTGGCCCACACCCCGCTGACCGCCCTCCACCCCATCCCCCCCCGCCTGGCAGGCCCCCCCGGAGGCATCCGACTCACCCAGCTCACCTCCCTATCAACGGGGGGCCTGGGTGGGTGCCCAGGGGGACCCCATGGCCCCTCCCTAGGGAACCTGTTCCCACTACAGTACTCTGAGCTCTACCCTTTCTTCACCCGGTGAGAAACCACACCATTCATCCCCACACACGATGCAAATATACTGTGTCTGAAACTTTGTAAAGCTTCCATTATTTTCGATTTACCAACCCATTGCCTCATTCTCAGTGCTGTTGCTTTTTAAGTTTAGTGATGGCTCAAAAGTCCTTAATCTAGTCGAGATAATTTCCTCATACGATACTTTAAAATTATGACACAAATAAACATTTCCGTAGATAATATTGTAAAATACTGGCAGAATGAAATTGTCACCATTGTCATCACTCTGTTGAACATAAAAACTAAACTTCTACTTAACAAATGTAAACATGAGGTTCTGGCAAATATAACTGAAAGCATAACGCTCTATGAGCTGAACCCTTACCCATAATGATAAGACTGTAGCCACCATTTTAATAGCCCACACCATCTTTCTCCCCTCGATCTATTCAAAGTGACGCCAGAATAATTCTATTTTAAACAAAAAAAAGGGAACTAAGGAGCTACTTATGAAGCTGGTCTCTTTTTTCTTCTTCTTCCCAAGCTGTCTTCAGATGTGGGAATACAATATCCTTCTTGTAGCAGAACCGGGCCGCGAAACAGGCCTAAAGATAATGTCCCAACTTCATACTCTAACAATGACAGCCGTGAAACACCGCACAGCTTCCACCAATCCCTGGGCAGCCTTAATCATTCCCCCAGAATGCTTTCAGTATATCTAGAGATCTTTTCAGAGCATCTAGAAAGTGACTTGCTGAAGGGACCTGACATGGTCATTGGTTGATGCCAATTCTTCTGTGTTGACTTTACTTTGTTTTACTTTCCCCTGCAAATGCAAATACATTTAATGCCTTTCTTGTGTGGCCACAAATATACAGTTTCAATATTAAAATTGTCACTCTTGCGTTATGTCTTTTTTTATTTGTGTAGTTCCTACCTAGGGCCTGGGGGTGCTTACGGTATATACCCCAGTAGCAGGATGAAAAGACGACCCTCCTCCCACTTTGAGATGGAACTCAATGACTGTGAGTCTGAGTGTGTTCCAGTGAAATGGTTGTATCTCAAAGACCAGCTCATGAGTTTGATACATAACTGCCTCCCCATCTTCTCTTTGTCTGTGTGGGTACATGGATTTTTTGTGGGTGCATGTATGTGTATGTGTTTGTGGTTCTGTACATTTGTGTGTATTTGTGTGTTTGCATGTGTGTTGCGGTGTTTATGCTTGTGTGTGAACTCACATGTCTGTGTATGTGTGTGTTTGTGTGTGTATGTGTGTGTGTGTGTGTGTGTGTGTGTGTGTGTGTGTGTGTGTGTGTGTGGGGGTGTGTGGGGGTGTGTGGGGGTGTGTGCACGCACATGTGCCAGGCCCTCCTCAGAAGCTGGCCCGCCGTGTGTTCACCAACAGTCGGGAGCGCTGGCGCCAGCAGAACGTGAACGGCGCCTTCTCGGAGCTCCGGAAGCTCATCCCAACACACCCCACCGACAAGAAGCTCAGCAAGAACGAGATCCTGCGGCTGGCCATGAAGTACATCAACTTCCTGGTCGGCCTCCTCGAGGACCAGGCCCTTGAAAAGACCGGCCATTCGCCTGAGGACCAGGCCCAAAAGGAGGAGGCTGAGGAGGGGGAAGAGGAGGAGGGAGAGGGCGGGGCTGTGGAGGATCGGGACTCCAGTGAACGGTTTGAGAGTAGCGTTCCATTGCCCCCCAGCCGTCTTCCGGCGGTAGATCCGGCCCGGCCCGACTCCTGCGCGGCCCCCCGACACATAGACTCCAGCCATTCGCTGTTCATGCTGGGCCACTCGCCGACAACCTCCATTTGCAATGGCGACACGGACAGTGAGGAAAGCTTTGGCACAATGACCTCGTCGGTGACCCGTGGCATTCTGGGAAAGGTCAAGGGTCAGATACGGACAAAGGCTGCAAATGATGTGCACTGACATCAATTGACAGCATGGGACACAGGGACAGTGTTAGAGGTCAAAGGAGAAACAGGTAATAATAATGGACACACACACAATGTTTTATTATTGACCAAATACATTTTGCCTGAGAAATGTGATTGATGGGTGATGAAATGTTGTTTGTGTTCTGAATTTTATTGAAATATGTATGCTTACATTTGAGGTGTGCATTCGAAAATGTTACATGAGACTTTACACATGATAAAAACATGTTTAATACAATCACACAAGAACAAGCAATGCTGTAAGAATGTGAGATCAAACACAAGCATGCCCTTCTTTCGCATTCTCTCTCTCTCTCTCTCTCTCTCTCTCTCTCTCTCTCTCTCTCTCTCTCTCTCTCTCTCTCTCTCTCTCTCTCTCTCTCTCTCTCTCTCTCTCTCTCTCACCTTCTCTCCATCTTTGTCTCTGTGTGTCTGTCTCTCTCTGTCTCTGTGTGTGTGTCTATCCCTACGTGTGTGTGTGTGTGTGTGTGTGTGTGTGTGTGTGTGTGTGTGTGTGTGTGTGTGTGTGTGTGTGTCTCTCTCTCTCTCTCTCTCTCTCTCTCTCTCTCTCTCTCTCTCTCTCTCTCTCTCTCTCTCTCTCTCTCTCTCTCTCTCTCTAACAGACAACGTTTTGTGTGATTGCATCACCCAGCATCTGTGGTCAGAGCATTGTCAAAGCCCCTCCTCTCACTACCGCAAGGCAAACTCTGAAGCATCTTTTGGATTTCACACTGGAATGTTTCTTATCAAACGGAGGCTGGCTTCACCAACATTGTCCAGCTCACTTATGCTCACCAAACAGGAGAATTTGTTTGATTGATTTCAGTAAATGTTCTCCTGAAGTGTATCATTTCTCTGGAGAGACGTGCTTCGGAAATTTCGATGAGATGACTCAAAAGAAAAGGCAGAGATGATGTTTTGGTTACACAACACATAACAAATGCAAAAGCAATACAAAAAGAAAATGTTTTTTATGGTACTTAAGGTACTTTTCCAGGCAATGAAATGAAACATTGGACCACAGATGTACTTAAAGACCGCGGTTTTGGATGCTATTGTTTCTGTTCCATTTGTGAAATTTATGATCCCCCAGTTGCTGATGGTAAACATTGTGACACACTTGTACCAGACAGAAATATAACATGTTTAAACGTTGCTGTTCCTTATTTAACATCCTCTTATTGCACTTTCATCGCCATCATTTCTCAACTCCTCTGCATTCGCAGTCAGATTAGGGAAGCTTCTGGTAGCATTTCAGTCACAGACGAAACTGGAGCTGGTTGCGAAATGTTCTCCGTAGATGTATTTTTCTTTCCTTAAATAATATTTTTTGTTGCTGAGATCAGAGAATGGCTATTTAAAAGTTTGTGAACACGTGCCATGATAATGGTCACACTCCTCCTTTAAGCCAGTATTAAATATGTCATCAGGGCCGGTGTTACCAGAGCATAAACCATTCTGCCGCCCTCCAAGGGGAGGGCTCTGTACTTCACTGAGCTAACAGGAAATCACAAGTGATACTTTTACAAAAAGTGACGTAACATTAACGGACCGGACATGGTGGCCCTGTGACTTTCCTTATGAAATGTTAGTTTACTCCCCATCCCACTAGGAATCCCCTTTTCCTCCAAGTGTAGTTACATAAGGGGGAGGAGGGAAATGTGTTTGACAGATCAAGGCATTGGAAAGTCATAGGACCTCAGCTCTGTCAGAGAGTTGGGTGTGGTCAGGGGTTTGGTGTTGGAGCAACTTTTTTTAGGCCACAGCTAATAATAAAAATGATAATGATAATAATAATAATAATAATAATAATAATAATAATAATAATAATAATAATAATAATAATAATATAATAATAAACAATAAATAAGGTGCTTTATTATGTCTGACTTTGTCATAAATTGCATATAAATATAGTCAGTGGAGGTGAAGCAGAGCTTCACCAAAAAACGGAACAAAAGAAGGAAACAAAAGCATATGCAAACAACAAGATAAATGCCATGTTTATTTGAGGTTTAGTTTATTTCCAAAAAGAATGATTTCTTTCGTTAAGCAAAAATGCCTTTGTTTCAAAACATGCAAGGTATACATCGATGTGTAGCATGTAGAACAGCGACACCAAGCAATTTGGGTGCCATTAACACCCCAATGAATGTGGGGATGGCCTGGAATGGAGGCAGATGGGTAATGGGTCTCCGGAAATGACCTTAGAATCCCACACTAAGGCCTAAATAACAGAACCATCTATAATTAAAAAATCTAAAATTGAATGTATTCAATCAAACCACTTATTATCTCCTTCAGTCATTCTTGACTAAAGGCATGACATACAATCATTTGAATAATTTACTACAGATTGCTCAGGGTCGAGTGTGCCAAACAAAGCGGGCCTGTATCAAGAAAAGGTCACACTACAAGCTAACGTAGAGTGGTAATCAATAGATTTGTGTAATGGTTGATTATTTCACTAAGTGGGCCGACTCCTGAGAAACATAACTTATTTCTTAGTAAGCCATACTGTAACGCTGACTTGTTTTCTGCAAAACGGAATGTAACCTAGCCTTTGGCATTCAACTTAGCTTCTCCTCACCATACCACCCTCAGACCAATGGCCTGGTTGAGAAGCCTAATGGCACCATCACCACCCATGTGAGGGGGGGTCCTGGCCTGGCCACCATGGTGAGGAGATAGGTGAACCGAAGAGGGGGGGGGAGGGGTCTGACTAGGTCCACATGCAAGGGGTCAAACCGTCATTCCGGCACTTCAAACTTGACCAGGTCGGGTGGGCCGCAGGACCAGTGGAGGCCGTGATGTCATGAGGGTACGGGCGCAAAGACTCTTCTGCTGGCTGCCAAACACCTAATGCCACTCCACCTCCCCCTACTCCTTCTCCTTACAGACCTCTTGGCTGCCCCTTGACACCTCAATTCACTCCTACCTACTCCACCCCTCCTCCCTGCTCTGCATCATGTCCTCTACAACCTGAGGACCTCACCCCTCCCCCAACTGTCACCTCTACAGTGTCCTCCACGCCTGACCTGGTGAGAAGACAGCTAACAAGACTCCACTCCGGCAAAGCTGCAGGCCCCGATGGTGTGTTGCCCAGGGTGCTTAAAGCCTGTGCCCATCAGCTGTGTGGAGTACTGAGTCTGGTCTTCAGCCTGAGCCTGCAACTCCAGAGGGTCCCCGTGCTGTGGAAGACGTCCTGCCTCGTTCCTGTACCTAAGAAGCCGCGTCCCAACGGCCCTCAGGACTACAGACCGGTGGCCCTGACATCCTACGTCATGAAGACACTGGAGAGGCTCATCCTGGAGCAGCTAAGGCCTATGGTCAGGCCCTTCACTGATCTACTACAGTTCGCCTACCAGCCCCGCCTGGGAGTTGAGGACGGCATCATCTACCTGCTGAACAGAGTCTACACTCATCTGGACAAGCCGGCAAGCACTGTGAGAGTCATGTTCTTTGACTTCTCCAGTGCCTTCAACACCATCCGTCCGGCTCTACTGGGTGAGAAGATGTCTGCGATGGAGGTGGAGGCCCCCATCGTCTCCTGGATTGTTGATTACCTGACGGGCAGACCACAGTACGTACGCCTACAGACCTGAGTGTCTGACAAAGTGGTCAGCAACACTGGGGCCCCACAGGGGACTGTCCTCTCTCCCTTCCTCTTCACCCTTTTCACCTCAGACTTTAACTATTGCACTGAGTCCTGCCACCTTCAGAAGTTTTCTGATGACTCAGCAATAGTTGGCTGCATTGAAAAGGGGGATGACCGTGAATACAGGACTGTTGTGGACAACTTTGTCACTTGGAGTGAGCTGAATCACCTGCAACTCAACGTGACAAAGACGAAGGAGCTCATTGTGGATCTGTTGAGGGAGAAAACAGCAGATGTGACCCCTGTTTCCATACATGGGGTCCCAGTGGACACTGTTGAGGAATACAAGTACCTGGGGGTGTACTTTAATAACAAGTAGGACTGGACTAGAAACGCAGAGGCTGTCTACAAAAAAGGCCAAAGCCGACTCTTTTGCCTCAGGAGGCTGAGGTCCTTTAACATCTGCCGGACGATGCTGAGGATGTTTTATGAGTCTGTTGTAACCAGTGCAATCTTCTTCGCTGTCACATGCTGGGGCAGTGGGATGAGGGTTGCAGACACCAACAGACTTGAAAGACTGATTAGGAGGGCCAGTGATGTTGTGGGGGAGGACCTGGACACCCTGACGACCGTGGCAGAGAGGAGGATGCTGTCCAGGCTTCAGTCCATCTTGGACAATGTCTCACACCCTCTCTACGACACACTGGCCCTGCAGAGGAGCACCTTCAGCAGGAGATTCCTCTCACCCAGATGCACCACAGAGCGCCACAGGAAATCTTTCCTGCCTGTGGCCATTAAACTTTACAACGCCTCCCTTAGAATGTCAGACACCGTCCCACTGTAATCTCTGACCTCAAACAAGGACTATAATTCTTGCACCTTTTGCACAATACTGTACAATTCTTTTTGTACGGTGCTGTCTTTTGTGTATGTGTATGTGTATATATATATATATATATATATATATATATATATATATATATGTGTGTGTATATGTATATATATATATATGGTGTTGTATATATATTTATATTGTCCTTAAATTTGTTATTTGTATATTTTGTGTTTCTTCGGTTGTATCTTTTATCTTTTGTGTATTTATGTGTATTTATGTTGTATATATGTGTGTATATATATATATATGTATGTATGTATGTGTATGTATATGTATGTGTATATATATATGTATGTATATATATATATGTATGTATATATATATATATATATATATATATATATATATATATATATATATATATATATATATATATATATATATATATATATATATATATATGTATATGTGTGTGTGTATGTATATATATATGGATATGGATATAATTTGCCCGGTTATGTGATAAAACCGGCTTTGTGGAATTCCCCTCTGCCCTATGAAGTGACATCATGCCCATACAATCATCAAAACATTTTTGAGATCTGTTTTCAAACAGTTTCGGTCTTTTTGTCACATAAAAACTAACGTTTTTTATAAAATGTCATCAACTTATTCATCAACAAGTCATTGGATATATTAATACCAGAAAATAATGAAGAAAAAAATGATATATATAGACTGGGAATCGAACCCCAGTCCCAACGGCGGCAGCGTGCATATCCTCTCCACACGGCGGCGGCGTAGCATCTCCACACGTTCATCTCACACGTTACACAACAGTGAAAGGAAGACATTCATTAAATATTAAAACTGTATATTTTTGGCCACACAAGAAAGGCATTCAAGGTGTTCGCATTTGCAAGGGAAAGTACCAAGTAAATACAGAAGAATTGGCATCAACCAATGACCATGTAAGGTCCCTTCAGCAAGTCACTTTCTAGATGCCCTGAAAAGATCTCGAGATATACTGAAAGCATTCTGGGGGAATGATTTAGGCTGCCCAGGGATTGTTGGAAGCTGTGCAGTGTTTTGTGGCTGTCATTGAGAGAGTATGAAGTTGGGACATTATCTTTAGGACTCAACCTATAGTTGTAATTAACAGGGGTAATTGTTCAATGGAAAGTATAGTATACTATGCATGCAAATCAATTATTAAATAGCTTTTACTGTTATTCAGGGCTGATAAGTGCATTGACATTTTAAAATGCAAGGCAACTACTATTGGTTAGTTGAAAATAATAATCATCATTGAGATTAGACATCTCTTCCAGTGTCCTGGCCAAGACAGGCAGCCGTAGCCTACAGTCACACGTAGCATACGCAGAAAACATAAGAAGAATAAAACAACTATAACAGTTCGCAGGGGGGAGAGGGGTATATCAATATCGCAAGACATCTCTTGGGCTCAAGGAGGGGTTTAATATTAAGGTTCAGTAACAAAGTGTAAAGACATTTCGGGAGGCTAAAGGAGGTCTTGTGGTGGACTCTATAGACATAATTCACCATAGTCTACTGTGTTATTGACATGTTTCGTTGTGTTATAGGGACACTGTCTATTTAAGATCACCTCACTTATGTGTTGATACGCCGGTCTGCGCGATGTTTGAATTTAACAGTTTTTATATGACAAAATGAATGACCTGCCGTTGCTTGTTGTGGTGAGAAATTGTCTGTTCCCTTATTTTATCGCAATTTATATAGTCCATAGACAGAATGTTTTACCTGGGAGAGTTTGTCGACGGCAGAGCCGTTATGTTTAAAAGCATAATTTCTTACCTGGGCGAGTGCGTGTCTGTTCTTACCTAAGCATGTGCTGATGGCGGAGCCATTAAACGTCTTATCTGCGCGCGTGTGTGTGTGTGTGTGTGTGTGTGTGTGTGTGTGTGTGTGTGTGTGTGTGTGTGTGTGTGTGTGTGTGTGTGTGTCTGTGTGTGTGCGTGTGTGTGTGTGTGTGTGTGTGCGTGCGTGTGTGCGCTTCCGTGTATGTGTCGCTGCCTTTGTGTTGACGTGCGGTGTGTGCGCGTGCTTGTGAATGTGTATGTGTGTGCGTTTCCGTGTATGTTCGTGTATGTTCGTGCTTGCGTGTGTGATCTTACCTGCACGTGTGCCGATGGCGGAGCCGATAAACGTCTTACCTGTGAGCGTGTGCGTGTGCGCGCGCGTGTATGTGTGCGCTTCCGTGTATGTGTCGCTGCCTTTGTGTTGACGTGCGGTGTGTGCGCGTGCTTTAGTGTGTGCGCATGTGTGTGCGTTTCCGTGTATGTTCGTGCGCATGTGCGTGCTTGCGACGTATGTATGCATTCGTGGTTGCCACATGCGCACTTGAGTAACTAGAGTAACTGGTGCGACAGGCCTGCTATTATAGTAGAAAGATAATACAGCAGCAAATATTAATCATGTGACGATCTGATATCCTTTAGTGTGGGGGGAAGCCTGAGGACAGTCTAGTACGCATGCAATAGATTGTCACGTTGGAAAGTAGGGGCCCAGGAGTTTAAGGTGCTCTGGATTGGCCCATGCTTTTTTTTTTCAAAAGAAAACGTGATCCCATTTGGCCCATAACAAGAATCAGTAAAAAAGTAAGCTGCTGTTAGGGTAGATGTGTGGGCCATGTCATGTGGCCATGTTCATAAAGTCAATTTTGTTGTTAAACAATATGTCACGGCTACTGGACAGCATAGCATCAACATTTCAGAAAGCAAATGATAGCGGAGTGAGAAAACAAATGTTTTTTGTATGGCTTTGTTTTATTCAAGTATTGCACAGGGGTTCAATTTGTTTTCTCTGGAAGGATGTTGTGATTTTTCCTCAGTAGAACAAGGGAGTTGTGTACTGCTGCTGGTGTTCGAGGCGTACCTCTTGGGTTATACCTCTAAAAGCTGTTACCAGCTTGCTGATGCACTGTGAATGCCTTTTTAGCTGACTCTGTTTGTTGGTCGGTGGACGGTTTGTTGGTCCACAGAAATATGTGGTCGCGGCAGCTATGGCCAATTCGTGAGTGTTTCTGTAGCAGCGTGTGATAAGGGGACCTCACACAAATATTAACCTAGGGGCAAATGACCTCCGCCACTGCGTATCCATGACTAATAATAATAATAATAATACCCATGTAGATAACTACAGTATGAATTCTCTCTTAATTCCTCCCAAATGTCCGGATTATTTTTCAGGTCTTACTTTACCCTGTGATAATATAATGAGGTACCCAGAAGTAATAACTGCCCTATAATTCTCTCCAAATGCCTCCCATTGCTCAGTAGTCCTGTAATAATATAATAATAGATAAACAGTATAAACAAATCCCTGAATATTCATTATTTGTAAGATAACGTTGTTACCACTTTATTCCATAACTTCACATTATGGAATAAAGTTATGACGCAGTACGCAGTGGGCTGCGATCTAAAGCGTTACCAGTAACAGAACTGAACACAGAGGGTTCCACTCCAGTACCACTGGACTGGGACTGGGCTGTTGCCAAGCAACACATAAACATTTTCCTGCACTCCAGCTTGCTTCTTTGTCTCATCGTTACCGCAGACCAGCTGTATCCTGTACAGTTATCTGTATGTGTTTATTTATTGGGCAACGTGTGAAATAAGAGTGTGTTAACAGTCGATTTGGTGGCATTTGTATTTAACTCAATAATTAACAGCTCACTTACCTACTATTTAAAGGCAAGGCAAGGACAGACAAATGAATTTATGAAATAATAAAATAAAATAGATATGGGAAAGAAAAGAAAGGCAAAGTGAAAAAATGCAATGTAGAAAGTGCAATGTAATTAAGATTTAGCCGAAAGCTAAAGCTAAAAAGTGTTTAGCGGGGTGATACATGGCAAAAGGTCTATGCTGTTATATTCTACATCAGCACTCTGGGAAACAGAAGAAGATATTGTGAGTAGTAACCAGATCCTTATCTGGTACTCTAGCCATTGAGTTCCCTTGTTTCAGGATAGAGTACATCTAATTCCATAGCAAATGTTTTTTACAAGAGCCGTTTTGGCGAGAAACAGCAACGAGGGGCAAAGTACAAAAATCTGTGCATATTCAGGTTGGCCTAGTTTTGTTCTCCACACACACCCATCAGAATAGGGCGGGATAGTATCTTCTTATGATATATCAATTGACTAAACTAAACTTTGATTTTGAACACTTGATGAATGACATGCAGTTATTAATAAAGGAAATTATGTAATCATAGCATTACATTCAGTCATTTAGCACACCATTTAATTAGGCCATGTAATAACATAACAACATCTAGAAACATCTGATTACAGCAATTATTGTGGATTCATCCACTGATTCATTGATTTTTTCATTGATAGTTTCATGTTTGAACCTGATTGCACCTTTAAACTTATTAAGCTTAACTTAACACAAACAAAACACACACACACACACACACACACACGCACGCACGCACGCACGCACACACACACACACACACACACACACACACACACACACACACACACACACACACACACACACACACACACACACACACACCTACATTTGTGGCCTTAACTCTGTGTTACTATGCTCAGGCAGGTGTTATCATTATCATACTCTGTCCTTCTTGTCACACAGCCATCCCATTGAAAGCATTTCGGTAGAACGGGATTTGAACCTACTTGCTACTTCTAACCTACACTGTCTACTGTTCTTTCCCCTCAAATCACTGAATATGCTTTGCTAATAGGTTGACTTATTCATTATAATAATATGATTATTTTTTACTTGCATCATTTTATTTTTTTATATAATAGATATATGCATGGTGACTTACTGTATATATATTACATTTCTCTGTTTCAGTAGTGTGTGTGTGTGCGTGTGTGCATGTGTGCGTATGTGTGAGAGACAGCAGAGGTCTAGGATGTATGGATGATGGTGTGTGTCAGCAGGCCAGGAAACAACCACAGTTGGTTGTGTGCGTGTGTTTGTGTGTGTGCGTTAACCGCTTGGCATGAGGGACAGGAGACAAAAGGAAAGCCAGACCACAGCTCTCTCGAAAGCCCCTGTAGCTGCTTGCACAACTTGGGCCACCCCCCCCCCCCCCCCCCGCCCCCCTCTCCAAAACCACAGGAACCTCAGAGGTCAAGGGGTTGTTGTCAATTAACAGTTTCAGTTGGTGCAAAACAGATGCAAGGCTTTTCACTGCATTCAGATTTACAGGAATCTATGCATGTAAAGATAAACATTCAATTCCCCCATGAACCCGTGTGTTTAGCGTTTTCATGGATTACCGGTCAGGTTTTGTCTGTGTGTGTGTGTGTGTGTGTGTGTGTGTGTGTGTGTGTGTGTGTGTGTGTGTGTGTGTGTGTGTGTGTGTGTGTGTGTGTGTGTGTGTGTGTGTGTGTGTGTGGAGTATGGGAGATAGTACTGAGTAATTCCATGAAGTCCATGAAGTGGCTGAAAGCTTTGTATTTACAGTCCTTCATAGTACATATTTCTCAATTGTTGTATCGGTAATATTGTAAAGTGCTATAATGTGAATTTTCTTCCGAAGTACACGTCCTACTATTGAATTAAACAATGAAAGAACTGGTCAATCATCTCAATCATTTTTGCATTCTTTATTCAAGCAGTAAGGTCAATTAAAATATTTCGATATTGGATCCATATTGATCCACAAAAGATAATGCACAATATAATATGTTGTGCATTATAATACAATTATTGCTGTCCATTATTACCACATTGAGATGAATTTCCGTTCCAAAGCAATGAATATCTGATCGGTTTACAGGGAAAGATAAACAATTGTATGGTATACTACAAATTTACATTCATCAGCATTTATTGCATAAAACAATGCTGTGCACAATATATATATCTATACATCTATAGATCTATATATATAAAACAAACACATGAATGCTCTTTTGAACATTCTTGGTGTCACTGTGCTTTAAAACGCTGTTGGCCACTTTGTAGTAGTGACTGCTCTCCTTCCATCATGATATTTCCCATACCTCCACTTTGCATTTGATGAACTGAATTTCCGTCTTTGCTAAATTTTCTCCGGCCAACTTCAGTTATCGCAGATCCAGTAGCGGCCCCTATAGCGCCCCCTAGCACACCTCCCAAAACAACCCCGAGCAGCAGACCCAGTAACGCCCCCCCTGCGACTACCATGGGCACCTTCTTAGCCTCGGTCAGCATTTTCTCCCAGACGGGGCTCTCGGACACCATTATGGCCCCGGCTTTGGCCCCGGATCCCATCTTGCCCCATACCGGGCTCCGTGCCACCTTCTTCACCCCTTCTCCGAGACCAGCACCAACACGTACAGAACCGTCTGCCATCATCTTGGCTCCGCTTTTGGCCCCAGACCCAACCTGTCCCCAGACGGGACTCTGCGCCAAACTCTTGGCCCCGGACCCGACCCATATGGAACCGTTAGACATTAATTTGGCCCCAGATTTTGCTCCGGATCCAACTTTTCCCCACATGGCACTGTCGGCGACCAGTTTGGCTCGAGATCTGAGTGCTGAGGAACTGCCCGACATCAACCCGGGGACCTTGGTCGCCCCGATCTTCTCCCACACAGCGCTATCGGCCATGGGCTGGGTGACCCCACCGGCTCCGGACCTTACCCTCTCCCACACCGAGCTATCGGCAACCATTCTCTGGACATCCTTGGCTCCAGTTCCCATCTTCCCCCACACCGGACTCTGGGCCACCTTCTTCACCCCGTCGCCCACCATCACGGAGCTGTCCGAGAGCATCTTGGGGAGCCAAATGGCCGTGGACTCCACCATCTCCCTCATGGAGCTCATGAGGGAGGGGCTGAGGGTGGAGGCGGTGATGGGCGGCAGGCTCTCCAGCCGCATGGCGCCCACCGTCCTCTCCGCCTCGTCCCTCGCCTCGGCGATGTCCTCCTGGTCCTCGTCGGCCTCGGGCAGCGTCTGCATGGGGGGCCGTCCGGCCCAGGGCTCCCCCTGCTCCCCCCGGCCGCCCCTCCTCTCGTGGGCGATCTCCCGCTGTCTCTGCCTCACCCGCTCCTCCGCCTCCTGGAAGGCCGGGCAGGAGTAGCACCCGCCCCCCGCCTCGAGCACCGTCTGCTCCACCCTCTCCAGGAGCTGGTTCACGCTGCGCTCCCCGGCCCCCCCGGGCCCCCTCTCCAGCACGTGGAAGCGGTCTCCGCACCTCTCCACCAGCTTCACCAGGTCCGCCCGCTCGGCGCCGATGTAAGCCTCCACGTCGCTGCCCCCGCCCATTTTGCCGTTGGCCCGCAGCTGGTCAGCCTGGGTGAAGAGGAGCAGGGTGTGCATGCGGACCGCCTCCACCCCGAACACGGCCTCCAGGACCCCGAGGGCCTGCAGCTCCGAGCGGGCCGGCCGGTCCAGGGGCACACACAGCAGGAAGGCGTGGGGCCCCGGGGAGGACAGGGCCACGCAGGAGGAGATCTGGGCGCGCACCTCGTCCGGGGAACACTCTGCGTGGAACCAGTCCGGGGTGTCAATGACTGCCACCTAGTGGTGGTGAGGAGACGGCGCGACAGAGACACAGAAAAGGGCAGAGGGTTAGAAAAATTAATATTTAGTTTTTAAGAAAAATTTACAGTAACTGTTTAATGATCCAAGATTCAGCACAGATGGGAAAGTTGAACTACAACTTGAAAGTTAAATCAAGTATTTGCACTACAAAGTACCACTCCAAATTTAATTTAATTTAGTAGTAACCTACAACAGAAGCAGTATTTTAGAAATACTATCGGGATTCCGGGCCATACAATGAAAGCCTATGGTTATTGCCCAATCTATTCACTCACTGCCTGCCTGCCAATGTCCCCTTTTCCAAAGAGAGTTGAGTGTCATCTCTGTCAATCCCAATAGAGACTGAATTTAGGAACATCTGAGAAGAGACTAAAGTGAGGAATACCTCCTCTGATTGGAGACTGAAGTGAGGATCATCACCTCTGATTGGAGACTGAAGTGAGGATCATCACCTCTGAGTGGAGACTGAAGTGAGGATCATCACCTCTGAGTGGAGACTGAAGTGAGGTAAAACTGACCTTCCTGCCCGCGACCAGTGCCCTCCTCTTCTCACATTGCTGCGTGACAGCCACCAGGCTGTTGGGCCGCGTCTCAAACTCCTCTTTACCCAGAATGCTGTTTCCCGCCGCACTCTTCCCAACGCCAGAGTTGCCAAGCAACACCAGACGCAGCTCCGGAGAGGAAGACATGGGGTAGGACGAGGTCAAAGAAGAGGAAGGCTGTTGTGATTGAGACAGGGAAGAGGGGGAGGGCAGTTGTGATTGAGGCAAGGAAGAGGAGGAGGGTAGTTGTGATTTAGACGAGGAAGAGGAGGAGGGCAGTTGTGATTTAGACGAGGAAGAGGAGGAGGGCAGTTGTGATTTAGACGAGGAAGAGGAGAAGGTTTGTTTTGATGAAGACAAGGAAGAGGAGGAGGGCAGCTGTGATGAAGATGAGGAAGAGGAGGGGAGTTGTGACGAAGATGAGGATGAGGGGGGCAGTCGGGATGGAGATGAGGAAGAGGCTAGTAGTGATGATGAAGAGCCAGAGCTGGGGGACTGTGGAGAGGAGAAGGAGGGAGAGGTCTGGTGGGAGGATTGCACTCTGATGCTGTTGATCTCCTGGTAAGCTGGGAGACATAAGGAAGGACATCAAGTCAGAATCGCTACCTGGAATGTGCAAACCTGATCTGAACCTGAGTATTAAATACACAGTTCAAGAGACACTTACAAGTTTGGATCGTTTTCTCATTCGGCTTGACCTTGGATATCTGTGGCACTGTGGCGCGCTCTGCTGTTGAAAGACAGTATAGCATGTTTAATTAGGCTTGGGCTTTGTAAAGTCATGCCATTCTTTACAGGTAAGAACATACGTCTTATATCGTAGAATATAACATGTAATTTACCTGCATTCAGCTGGTCCAGAACAGAGCCGTCGATGACGGAGCTGTACATGCCATCCAGTCCGTTGCCATGGCGAGGTGGAGATCTCTGCGTCCCTAACGCCTCACTGATCAATAGACCCTCAAGCCTCAGGAACTCAGGTTTCATGGTCATGTCTGTGCCCCGCCGACCGACCGCTACTGGCGGCTCCTGGTAGTCAGTGGTATCCCTCAGCGCTGCCTTCTTCTCCTCCAACAGTCGGAAGCTCTCCCTCGTCTTGGGCGGCTGTTTCTGGGACGGGGTTTGGTCCTTCACCCCCCTCTGTGGGCTGGTCTGCACGTAGGCTCCCCCATTCATGGCTACCATGACCTCGACCTGTTGACCGAGGATTATGGGGTATGTTTCAGTCAAAGATGATGACCCCCATCGCGGGAACTGTAAGACGCGTCTTATAGTTCCGTGTAGAGACAAAGGCTTAACTTGTTCATCAACATTCGTCGGGATGGTATCATCACATTATTTTTCCCTATTTGTCCGATACGTATGATCAGGAATTCATAGAATGTAGTTGGATGTTTAATTTATATAATTTTTGTTTCATTGTTATGTAACTCACTTGTATTCCTCAATTGGAATTGATTAGCCTGACATCAATATTGTGACCTAACTAGACTACTAGTCTAGACTACAGTATGACAAGAACATATAAAAAGTCCTTTCTCAAAAGGTGAGCAGAAACAGAAACCGTCGCGTTAACGTGTTCCTTGTTCCTCATTCCTCCGCCTTTGTCATGGTTTCTCCAGCTCACCTTGTCCAACAGGGTGCGGACCTGTTGCCTGTCATGTCGCTGGCGGTTGTTGATGATGTGGTAACGCCCACCACAGCGGCCAATCACCTCCCTCAGACCCGGGTCCTCTCCCTGCAGGTATATCTGCATGGAAACAAGGCCGTTTCAGTCAGTTTCCTTTGTTGGGAAAAAACACCCACATTTGTATCCTCTAGCTATAGTTTATTTGTTAATTAATGGTGGAAGATTAAAAGATGCCGTGGACAATATTTAGGAGAAATCATTCAAATGTTATTTATTTGGAAATGCCATATCAGTCAGTCAGCTTTGCGTCAGCTGAATGATGAATTTATCAAAAGTGTCCCAAGACCTTTAAGGATGTGTGCACTGCATTTCTAATTGGTGTATGGTAATTGAATATGGGTCCATGATCAAAATAGATTGAATAAAAGCTGTTCACCTCCTCCGTCTGTCCTGCCAGGTAGTCTCCACAGGTGAGAAGGACCAGGGTGTGTTTCAGGACCTCCGGACCGAACACTTCTTTCATTTCCACAGGGACACGCCCCTCCACCTGGGAACACGAATCAGAGGATAGGAGACTCAATAACAAGAGTACGAATACAGCCTGTAATCAATGGAGCCAAACGCCGAGCTTGTATTTGGCGGGAAGGTTATTATACATCTTATTATTTATATAGTCTTTTCAATTTATAACACTGCGGAAATATTACGATTTTTGGTCACACAATCTCCAAACTAAAATAATCAAGAAGAAAATATTTTTTTTATTATTAGCCTAACCTTCGCACATCTGTTTTACATATTTGTACATTATTTATTTTTTAACATTTTCTATTTGAACATTTTGTGTATTTCTTAAATTTCAAAGTTCAATTACAATTCAGTGGTTTATTTGGAAGGAATTGCTGAATAAATGCATCTTATTTTCAATAATAATCGGGATTTCAAATTTTACCCAAATCCTCGTGATTATGATTTTTTCCATAATCAAGCAGCCCTAACAGGTGGAGCCGGCCGCACCACCCACCTCTGTGAACTGGCAGACGGGGATGAGCAGCAGGAAGGCATGGGGCCCCGGCGCGGCCAGCTGCAGCGCACGCTGGCTCTCCTCCCTCACGCTCTCCTCCACCTGCTGGCCGTTCCAGTACCAGCGGGGAGCCTCCACCACCGTCACCTTGCGGCCCTCGGACATGCCCTGCCGCCGGTGGCAGACCCTGGATGAGGAGCCGAAGGAGGAGGGGGAAGCGGCGGCCACCTGGCCCAGAATGGTGTCCGCCGAGGCAGTCTTTCCACAGCCGAGGGTCCCGAGAAGAACCAGCGTCAGTTCTGAGGTGGAGGGGTAGCCCGATGTGGCTGGAGGTGGGGGGAAGTGGATTGTTTAAATGAGACCTGGTAGCGTAGTGAAAGTGAGAGCTTTGTGTGAGTGCAAAGCAGCAGATCAGCTTCTTAGTCAGACTGTGTGTTCAAGGCCTGTCTCCTCCCTGCTAGGTGCATCCTATTGCAATGATGTAGTAATGGTTATTTAGAGATGGTTCATCATTTACAAATTAAGATTGGTACGTTACATGCCTCTCAAAATGAAGCATTTTAATTTTATAACGCAAGTGTTTTACCTTTAAACGTTATAATAGATCATGAGGAGAAGAGTAAAAAAAATGAGTTTGCTACTAGGACTTGTTGCAGACTCTATTTACATCATTCAAATATTTAATATGCAATATTTGTTTGCTCAGAAATTTAACTTGGGCCTCAGGCTTGTTTGACACACGCACTTCTTCTGCTCTTCTTACTTAATTAAGATTGGACAGAGATTATCTATAAATTGGATCCAGCTAAATAAAGGCCCTTTCTTTAAATTATCTTTCTTCAAGTAATCTAGCCCGGGTATGTTTTCAGTACTGTGATGAACATATCTTACACATTCATGGACCGATAGAATGTCATCTTAGGCTACAAACTTTGGTTTCTGCTTGAGTCACAAAGAACAAAAAAGGTATTCACTGATTAGACCAATAACGTCACACTGAATCCGTCATCAAATAAACAGGCTTTTCACCGTTTTTTCTCCACTGCATTGTCTGGGTGAATTTGTTTGCCCGTATGCCACACCTTGCCAATCCTGTCCGGCTGCATTCTCTACTTTGACCAGGACGTTTAGTTTGATAAGCATTGCTATGCCAGCAGGAATGATACGCCAATCAGAGAACACAGAGAAAAGAACAAGCCCAAACAGACCTGCAGCTTCGCAGAATATTGAATACAAACATAACAGGGCAGAGAAAACATGTTTCTGCTACAACGTAAAACTGGGTTAAACCAATAAATACAATAGTAAACCGCACAGCCTGAGAATGAGAACACTAAGAATATATCCTCCATGTTTTCATGCGTGTCCTACTACATAGGTCGAAATGACAACACTGTGAACACTGTGATAATATTCTTAGTAAGTATATTCTTAGTAAGTTATAGTATAAAACATAGATCACAACTGAAAAAACAGTTTACAGACTGTGTCAACTAGGATAAAACATACTAACATATGAAAAGACACTTACCCATGGTTGTAGGGGTCTCTCTCGGTTGATCCTTTGTCTTCTTGTATGTTGAGAGCAGTTGAGCTTTAATGCAGTATGGTTATCTCTTTCATTCCCAAAACTCTTTACTAGACCCGTCTCTTGAGATATACCCGACTCTCTAACCAACTTGACACCTATGTGACTTGTTTTTCCTGGTGTAACCTTGCAGACTCAGGCTTAAACCTGTTAAGCCACTCCCATTTAGTTTAATCACTTTTCAACACACCCACAGAATGATGCGATTTTATTTTTCACTTTTAGTCATCAGGCTGTAAAACATTCCTTGATAGGGTGGAGAACCTGTTGGCCGTGAGATGTGTGTCCCATCCACACCTGTGGGGATGGGGTGGGGTTGAACAACTCCTACCTAATCGCAGGTCGGTCAGTTGAACACAACTATTTCAAATGATACCTGCTGTTCGACCAGGGAACAGATCCTGCTCTGGGTCCAGATCAGAACTATAGGTTGGTTGCGCAGAACCACAAGAAGAAAAACACACACACACACACACACACACACACACACACACACACACACACACACACACACACACACACACAACACACACACACACACACACACACACACACACACACACACACACACACACACACACACTTTCTTTTTTAGCAGTTACATGTGGGACATGTGACAGTGAAGTGAAGTGATAGTCTTAGCCCGTTAGCCTGCCTGTCCCTCAAAGGCCCGGCATCATATAGGCTATGTTTTCCATAGCATCAACCTTTATAGAAGGGAAAGAACACCATTAAGACTCTTATTCTGAAACACCAACATGACAGTGTGTGTGAATGTGTACATGCTTGTGAGTATGTGCGTACGAAAGTAAATCAGTACATACATAGAGTATGGGTCGATGTGGGTTGAGTGTGCACAGACATGTTTGTTGACGTGGGGCATACATATGCACGTGTCTATTCCCTGTTGGGGTCCCTACCAGCGTGTGTTGCGGGACGCCACTGAACTCGGGCATGAGGGCGGTGAGGGAGACTAGGGGCACCAGGGCACACAGCATGGAGTCCATGAGCAGAGACATGCTGCTGCTGGCACACACCGCCTTCTGCAGGAAACATCAAGCCGGGCCAGTAAACGGTGCACACTGACATTATTTACAACACTGGTACACTGGTCTCGCCTCACAGGATACACAGGTGTGATTAGTCAATAATTATTTACCAATATTGCAGATATCAAAAATGTAATGGTGCACTGTTAAAAACATGGGACGATCAAAATGCTGCACTAATTTGGGGATCAATTAATTAGTAAGCCCTTGATTTTTTTTTCTTTAAACATTAGTTTACTTGTGTTATTCTTTCTAATGATCAAGGTTTGGCATATGCCTTGCAACCCACTTATGGGTCACAAGACACCTATTGAGAATCACTGCTCTAGTCTAGACTAGCTAGAGTCCATCCCCTTCCTATCTCGTCCCCACGTTTGTCTGGGATTGTACATTTGGTCTATATGAGTGTGTTGTTGTTTGAAGTTAATCAAATAGTTTCCGTTTTTATATCCGGCGATTTGCTAAATCATCAGATGAAGATTGAAGGGTGGTGTATGCATGTCGAATAAAAAAACAAAACAAATTTATGTTACAATTGTACAGTTCCCTGATTACAATCATCGCCTCAAATTAATGGGCTCATGTTATTGTCATAATTTCTTCAATTGTATTCGCATTCATAATGTCCAAATATATATATATATATATATATATATATATATATATATATATATATATATATATATATATATGCGCACACATACACTCATATACACACATACATATATACACACACACATATATACATACACACACATGCATACATACATTCATACATATAATTCAATTCATTTTAAGGATCAAATTGACCATTAGATCCACTAATATAGTAAATGAGTTAGATAGTAGTTAGTAGTAGAAATGAATACATTAGAATATTGGTTTTTTTTTCACCCATAAAACTCACATCTGTCTCCTGAAGCTCATGGCCAATCAAGGCCAGAGAGTCCCCCATAAGGTGTAGATGAGCAGCAGCGGTGACCACTACAAGATCAGCACCACTGACGTCCCCACACTCAGAGGAGTGGCTGACACTGGCCTGGTCCGTCTCTGGACCGGAGAAAGAGGTCACGCCCTCTGTGTAGTTCACTGGGCTCTTGGTGGTAACAAAGTCATGGTTGCTAGTGACGGTGGAATCAAATGAATTGTGTTTTTCATTGAGATAGACCCAGTAATCAGATAAGGGACTACAGGGGTTCCTGCATGGAAAAACAGAGAGAACACAAAACAGGAAAATGGAAACTGAATTCCAAACAATGAACAAACATTATAATCTACTGTTAAATCTATAATTTTGCCTGAAGATAATTTGACATTACATCTAACTAAGCACTATTCTACAGATGAGATTTGAGTACAACTTGGTTGTTACTTTATATATACTTCACACGTACATACTATACATAGGAATGAGCAGGAAATACTAATAAAATGAAACAAATGACATATATTCATGCAAGCTCAATATATTGCATAACATGCACGGTGTATTACTTTTATCATGTGAGGCTGCTGGATTCACGAGATCATGATCAAGTGAGAATCCATCTTGCCAGGCTTCAAGGTATGTATTTGTGGTCGAACCAGGGTTTCGGACCAAACCACAAATGAGGACCTACATGAACTATGATAGATTGAGATCTGTTCTTTCTGTGAAACAAACCATGTGGTGCATAAGGTCAGCATTCCTTCATCAACAGTTACCTCCAGTGTGCCCTCTGCTGGAGAACCGGTATCCAATAGGTTCTCTTCAGTGCCATACTAGAGTACATATTCAAAATACAGAAGCAGATATGTGTTTTCACGTAATTTCACAATTCATAGAAGACTAAATATGCGTTACAATTATACTGAATAGATAGTTTTACAGTCATTAATAAACGCATATATAACATGTAAGCTAATTTAGCCTCATCTGCTAGCCTGCCTGCCATTTCCCATGTCGTTGAGGGATACTTCATGCATTGCATTTGTACATTCTGGGGATTCACCTTCTCCTCTCCTCCATCTCTCCATCCGTCCCTCGAGGCCTGGACTCTGCATGCTGAGGGGGGGCTAGGGCTGCACGGCTCCTCTCTGCCGTTAACTGCAACCAGTCATTTATTGAATAGCTCAGGGGTTTAGAGGCTCATCACCAGGAACATTGCTACCATTCCCCTATTCTGTTTGCTCAGTCTTAAAAAATAATACATAGTAATAAGTATAATACATACTGCTTCATATGCGTCATACAAATACATGCAAGCACGTGACCAAATATGTGTCCCTAATGGCATATTGTATCGCTCTTTTCACCTGTGGTTATGACAGTACGGACTAACTACCTTATGCGCATCCTTTCAAAACCCCTGTATATTCTTTGTACTTCGCTTGACTTAGAGATTTGCCTCTATCAAATCTTCCCATGGCCATGAAACACTTAGTATAAATCAGACCAGACTGAAACTTTTGCAACACTTGTTTTCCACATAAGATGAAGTAAGTGTTTGCTTACTGCAGAATTGTCTCATCTTGTTTTGTGGGGCATCTGATTCCTGAAAAGGTTTGATCAAGCTATTTATATATTTATACATTTGGTGACCATTAATTGTAAATGAAGGTGCAGTAAGAGAACAAGTAGACATAATTGTGATCTAGAATCAGCTCTTAGAGTCAGACATGCACCTTGTGCGTCACCGTGGTGCTCAGCTCTTGGTCACTGGAGTCTTCCACGTCGTCCATATCCAACAGAAAGCCTCAGTAGTACCTCAGATAGTTTCTTCTCTCTTTGGCTGTGGGCAATCACAAGGCCTGATTCACTGTCCACGTGTTCATCCACCATTAAACAGCATGAATAATAGTAAAAATAGCCGCAAGTTACAATTGTGAAGTTCAAACCACCATTTGGATAGAATGACGGTGACATGGACTTTTAGCATCTTCAACACCTCTATCAATATAATGTAGCCAACATAGTGCTTGCATGGTTTAAATGTCATGATGCAACTTGGTTAGAACTTTATGGGGATGTTAGGTAGGTTTAACTTCATCATGATTTTTGACGCCTGGATAAACTTTGCAAGTATATCAAATAGGGTTGGAGTTATGACTGAAGTTTAAATAGTAGTTGTAACCTTGCTGCTTCCAATATGAAAACAATCTCATGACGATCAGTCTAACCCCGTCTTATGTGCAGAGGGTGTTGCGTTAATCCTAACTGTACGTTTAATTAGAGGTGAGCCGTGTTCTAAAGTCTTCAAAGTGCTGGACCCTGGTGGGACTGACTTACAGAGGCCCCTTGATCACCTATAAATGACATAAATAAACTGTAAATGACAGCACATTTGCATTAAGACCTCAACCTCTGCCGGACCCTCTCACAATGAAAACCACGATGCACAATGTGAAATAGTGATGATATAAATGCATTCATACACAACAGTATGTCACATGCCGTACACCACACTGTCTGTGTACCATTTATTTGTACTATTTGAGTATATTGACCAGTTGTTTGTATAAATTGGCATCATAATATATTTTTAATGCACGGCCTCTGAGTGTCACTGTCATGTGTTGTTACCGGAACCAGGAAGTGGTGGCTTCATAGGCAAAAGTTTGCATGGTGTCTCGGTCTTCCCTCGCTTGAATCTATAGAATTTTAAGAAGGAAATCATAATCACCAATTCACACGTCTCACTTCAAATGCCATAAAATCACTAGACATCCAACTGGCCATTACATATATTTTAAAGATGTGAGACATACAGTGAAAAACAGAGACATGTCATTGGAGGGTCAGCAAATAAAGTACAGCATTTGCAATATTGATTTGAGGTAGGCAACAAACTTAAGATACATTTAAAACATTAAGCACAGGTTGAACCATTGGTGCACCATCAGGCTTGTTGGACTTGTTAAACTAAACTTGTTCATTCAGCACACAAACTAATTTATCATAATTGTGTAACGTTCTACGTTCGAGTGTTGTAATATGAATATTTCACGGCTGCCGAAACTACAAAAAAACATTTGAAAATAAAGACAAAGACAAAATGTTACCAAGCTACACTCAGTTTGAATACAGAAAAATAAAATTCCTGCTCAAGAATTCCTGCTCAATTCCTGCTCTCCTCATCAATACCCCCTTTTTGTCACAGAAAGGGATTTAAGGACAATAGAACCTCAATGGACCAAATGGGTGCAAAGGTTTGAGAACTAAAATCACTGGCGTCCACATTACCGGAGACACTAGGTGAAATGCATTGTTGCATTAAGCAGGCAAACAATTACACAGAAAACATAATACTTAGTCAGCAGATAGACACATGAGGCCTGAGTCACTGATCTGTCAGCATGACAGATCAGTTCAGCTAAGGTCAGCATATTTCAACAGACTCTCAAAGACTCATCCTTCAACAAGGGACCCATATTACTGCTAAAGGGTTTTAGCAATAGTTAAAGTAGTCCGTTTGATTATCAAACGGTTAAAAACGTCACTCCCTTGTTGTGTTTCACAGAACGGAAAAATAAGGGTCTGTAAACCAGTTGGTGGCTGTAGGCTGCTGTCCGATGGATTTCCATGTTGACACATGTGTATTCTTGTGTATTCTGTGACACATTCTAGTTGGGTGCTGGTGTTTGTTAACATTAGGTAGGTAGGTAGGTAGGTAGGTGGGTGGGTGTTCCATAGACGTTTGCCAAAGCTCCAGTAATGGTGGTCAATGTGTTAAAGGGTAGAGGGGGGGTTAAGGTAAGTATAGAGAGAGGAGGAAGTTAGGATGTAGTGGATATTAGGTGGAGGTTAAGGTTAGAATAAAGGGGCGGTAAATGTTGGGATAGAGGAAGTGGGGGAGGTTAAGATTATAGGATTCGCACACAAAAACAAACAATATAAATCTAGTAGGCCTATAAACATGACAATAATAGTCCTGTTTGTTCTACTTAGGCCTACTATATTTTACCTAACATCCGAATATATAATTAACCTTTGAGAAATCATCCAACCTTGCCAAGTATTACGCATTGAGGGGGCTTTCAAAATCCCATTTCAAACTGGCTTCAAGTGTGAAGACGTGAAAGCTTAAGGACAAATCCAGTGTAAAATGGATCTGGGATATGTTTAGTATGAGTTGGGATGTTCGTTTGGGAGCAAAAAGGCGCATGTATATGCATTCTTAAGTTTGCTGTTTTTAGTAGTAGCCCGACACTTCTTTGGTAGTAGACTATAATAAGGGTCTTAAAGGCCTACGTTCAGGTTAACCGGAAGTTTTGATTAATGGGTACGTAAAGCACTCAAAATATGTGTATCATTTATAAAATATAACATATTTAATTATCTTTCTATCTGTCTAGCTATCAACGCATGGGTCTAGTTTTAATGTGATGTATTTTGTGTATGTCCGGTCAGACTTGTCTCCCTTGCTCTGTGTGGTCTTGTAGGCTATACTGGGTGAGCCGAATCACCTGAATGAATTCCCGACGTGTAGTTTGGTATTGATAAAGACTTGACTAGGCTATTTTCTATCTAGGGCCTATAAGTCAACAATTATTCGCCAAAGACGAAGTGAATAGTTGGGAATAGCTCCCGAAACCAAAGGTTGATTTGTTGTTATCAGCTGACATTTTGCGATGAAAACAATATCGAGTTTGAGATGTCAATCATGGGATATTGCCCAATATCCCGAGATAGCGAACCAATCAAATTGCACCATCTTAGAAGGTTCACGTGTAGCATATACTAACTATATATAATATCTATGCATTTATCTATGTATCTGCTGAACACTCTCTTACTAGTCTCTACTCTCAAGGGTCTCAATCTTGTTTTTAAGACTCGATAAGTAGATTGACGAACACAGAGATTGTGCCATCCGTCAATGTAACGTCATTCCCACATTCATACCAAGGCCACATATGCCCTTGCCAATTAAAAGAAGCTTCTTTCCCATTCTAAGGAGGGTTCCGGAGCCTATCGAGGCGTCCAGCTCATAAAGGAGGCCATTCATCATGTGTCAATTCTAGAGATACGAGCAGTCAAGATGTTCGAGAGACCCAGACGCTCAAGGCCACAAGAACAAGTGTAATTCCCGCACATAGCCACAAACAAAGTTGCAATGTCAACACATAGCTGCAAAAGACAGCATAAAGACACATACGGGTATCGAGGGGGGCGGGAGTTCAGCACCATGTTTAGCAAATCAGAGCACATAAATGAGTCCACGCCTGCCCAGTAGATAAGTCACAACACATAGCCCAGGGGACTAGAACGCTCCAGGTAACGCATCCTTCTGATGCCCTACTAAGTGTATCTCCATGCGTGCTCATACAATTCCCTTCCTTTTGCTTCATAGAGACTAGTCAAAAACATTACCAAATAAAGTGAGTCAAAGCAATCCTGACTCGGTTGACTTTTTTCCAAATGAACACGGCATCAACAACACGCAAAAATCGGTCAAAAACAAGATGGCATCGACGGGTGAACTACTGATGGTATTGTGTGTATAAAATGTCCTTTTTATAAAGTCTGTACTTACAAAGTTATCAATGCCTCGTTTTATATTTTAAGACCCTTATTAAAGGCTACTACCAAAGAATTGTCAGGCTACTTCTAGCATCATAAGTGGTTTAAGATAGCAATTTAGTTACCATAACACATATGCCCCCATCATTCCAAGTTAGAAGCGTTATGGAAGAATCGGCTAACAACAGCCAACTGAAGAATGCGTATACATGCGCCTTTTTGCTCCAAAACGAACATGCCAACTCGTTACCATATTAAACATATCCCAGGTCCATTTTACACCGGATTTGTCCTTTAAGTATCTAACCTAACCTTCTTGGACCATGGTTGAAGTGCAGGTTCCTTGCGAACGTCCAAAGTGAACTTGGCGGATAAGATAGGAAAGGTTCGGTTCAGAGGACGAGTGGTTGAATGTGCTGATCAATGCAAAAGAACGGGCGGGAGTCCTCGATTACCACGTCTAAAGAGACGTTCCACGTCAGAATCTAATCTCGACCACGCGTAATTAATCTAATATGAATGTGCATATGAACACGTGAAACTGATTACTGATGTTGAACATTGAAGGCGGTCCATGTTTTTTTGCCCAGTCACGTTTTGCGCCTCTAGAACTGCCTGTTCTTTAATAGGTCATGAAAGCACATCGTCATGTAAACGACTTCCGCTAGAAAGTCTAAAAGTTGAACCGTCATGTTTAGAGCTCTCCCTCTGCTCCCTCCCGCTGCTGTTTTTTCCCTAGACATATTGCTCAATCACGGTAAGACCATAGTCCCTCCCACATGGACTATGCCTCCAACCCCCCCCCCCCATTGCCCTGATTTCCTATTGGTCCCGAGATTCGGAAAGTAATGATAACTTCTATAGTCCCTCCCCGCCGTTGTCCGGTCCCCCTTTGTTTTAGGTTCAAATTGCCCCGTCATGTTTAGCAGAGTTCCCATGGCCGGCGTTCTCCACAGTGGATGTCGAGTCAGCCGCAGCAAAGGGTCGCTTCCTGTTTATCAGCCGGACCGAAGGGGAGGAGACGATGGAGACTGCATATAAAGAGAAGGCAGCGGAGCATGCAGAAAGAACAGAAAAAGCCCAGAGCTTCCAGACTAGAGCGAGGGTACCACTTTGGTCTTTAACAACAAACAACAAGTCAAAGAAAAAGTCACCGTAACAACATTTTCTTCCTCTGGTAAGAAGCTGTAGGCTACTATTATTATTATTGTTGTTATTCTTGTTATTATCAGTAATATCACCTAGAAGGCTACTGCTGTCCCTTGTTTAATGGTATTGATTGTTTAATGGTGTTGGTTAAATGAAAAAAGGATGTGTTAGTAACGTTTGTGGCTTCTGCAGACAGAAATGGAGACGGAGAACAAAGCCCAGACAGAAGAAGAGGTGGAGATGCCTAACAGGTAGGAACAATCTGCAACCACTGGAGTTTCAGACACCTACGCTAAGTAATGGTAATGAGTATTATTAATGTTGCGTGTGTATAATAATGTTGATGCAATGATAATAATAATAATAATAATAATAATAATAATAATAATAATAATAATAATAATAATAATAATACATGGACGCATGGATTGACACATTTATTGATTATCTTGACCAATACCTACAGTTACTCTAGCCTGGTCCTACCAGACTCTCGTACTTAATTTCATTTGCACAGAGAGTCGGCCCAGTGCCCCTCTGGATCTGCAATAACCAATCGCTAACGTTAGGCAGGGAATCACGTTGCGCGCAGGCTGTAAACAAACCAAACACCGTGCGTGAAGATGTCCGTCAACGACAGCTGACTTTAACGTCATTGGTCTCATCCACTCCCTCTGTTCGCTTATGGGCGCAGAACTTTTTAATTGAGAAAACTTTACCCTTTAAAATTACCCTTTTGGATGGAAAACTGTTAATTATTAATGTTATAAACATTAATTTATATGTTTAAGCATAATTGAATTTCATTTTTGCTTGATATGCATATTCATATACAGATTTTTGTATAATTTATATAAATATATCTACTAAAATAGTGCTGTCGGGTCAAAATGAATTAAGGATATGCCAAATGGTCAAATCTATCTGCCATTGGCTTATGGCAGGACGTAGTTTCCATAGTTTCATGTTCACTAACTGAATCCGGGGTGCACATTGCCTTGCATATTAAATACAGGCCGTTGGTCCTCAACTTTGGACTCAATAAACCATTCAGATATCTGCAAGACTCGTTCAAAAATGCTTATGTTTGCTGTTTTCTTTTATTTGTACCACTACAGGGACCTGTCCGAACAGATCAAAGAGGCTACCAAAGACAGCCATGTGAGGGCAGAGAACACAGGGCTGATGTTGAGCTATCAAAAGGGACAGGTCACCCTGGCCCAGTACAAGGTACTGCACTGCAGCACACACACACACACACACACACACACACACACACACACACACACACACACACACACACACACACACACACACACACACTTTACGTGTTTTTTTTTACTGTTTAATCCTTGTGGTGATTAACAAAGTCACTATCTTGTTCTCACTCTAAATGCTATTCAGACTTCTGTGTTAACAGTGGAATGTGTGAGGGACTAGGGCATATTCATCACTAGGTGCTCTTTACTGCTTCACAACGGTCTACTCCGAGGAGGTTTAAACATGCACACACCCCTTGTGTGTCACCGGTTCTATGTAATCATAAAGTGTGCTGGGGCTGATGGTGGACTCCCTGTGTTGAACGTCTCCATCTCTCTCTCCTTATAGCTGCTGCTGTGTTCACTGCACCACATCTACGTAGCTTTGGAGGAAGAGCTGGACAAGAACAGCAGCCACCCGGGGGTAGCACCAATCTACTTCCCCACCGAGCTGGCCCGACGGGAGCTGATCGAGGAGGACCTGGAGCACTTCTACGGACAGGACTGGAGGGAGAAGATGGTTGTGCCCAAAGCCGCTGAAAGATACGCCCACAGACTACGACAGGTACTTCAGCTTTATTCATGGTCGCTCCAGCTCACAGTACATGTATATGACTTAGACCAGCCGATATATAAAAAACAATATTAATTTGGCTTGAGCATTTATATTTTTTATTGTTTATGGTCCTACTCCGAATTGTAATCTTTGTTAACTTGTCGGAGGTGATGTCGGATATTTTCTACGAATGGATTTTGGCTTTGTTTCTTTAATTTCCTTGTACGTGCAGTGAAAAGTCATAGTAGCATGGAGATATTGGCACATTAAAATATTTCTGCAACAAAACATTAATGAAGCAATACTGTCCGCCTCTTTTTCTCACTCTCCCAGATTGGAGGAGAGAATCCGGAACTCCTGGTTGCCCACGCATATACCCGTTACCTAGGTGACCTTTCCGGGGGTCAGGTCCTTGGCCGCATTACCCAGAAGTCCCTTGGGCTGAAGAATGGCGATGGCGTTGCGTTCTTCACGTTTCCAGGCGTGTCCAGCCCCAACCGGTTCAAGCAGCTGTACCGGAGCCGGATGAACAGCGTGGAGCTGACTGAGGAGCAGAGGAAGGGGGTACTGGAGGAGGCTGTCCGGGCCTTTGAGCTCAACATACAGGTCAGCAGACGGCAGAGACGCTAATGTGTCACAGACGATTTTTTTAGTTATTCACAATGTCTTTCGGTCTTTATTAGGTTACATATCCTTGACTAGAATGAAATCTTTTTACATTAAGGGAACGCAAAGTCAATGGCTAACCCATTATTTAATTACATAAGAATGTCTGTTAATTGCTTTGTCATGCAAAAAGAAGAAAAGTGGAAGTTATATTTGGTTGCTTATCTTGCTGAGACTTCATATTTTATCTGGTTCCTTCCCTTACAGGTCTTTGATGCGCTACAGGATTTGGTTTCCAGTATGCAGAGAGAGGCAGATAGGCAAACACACACATCACAGGCAGAACAGCTCAATGGTAAGATTATCACACACACGCACACTCACACACAATGGGTAGCATTGTGAGGTACTCTTTAAAATCAATTACGTTTATCATAAACCATCTATCTTGATATCTTCTCACCTTTTTAATTTTGTTGTTTTTTGTGCATTGTCTCAGGAACTCAACGGTTGAGCAACACTCTGCCGTTCCCAGGGAAGCTGATCACCTCCACCCCTCTCTTCAGGATGGTGATGGGGCTCTGTGTGGCCCTTGCTACAGTCTGCATGGGAATCTATGCTTTTTAAGAGAATTTATTTTTATACTTTTTTCCAATGATAGTGATGCAGCCCAATAGCCTCATGTAGACTAGAGAGCTGTAATGCAAGCTGTAATGTTATCGCATGTCTCGAATCATGACTAGCACAATAATAGCACTTATAAGGAGGCCTATCCCAAGGTATATATTTTTCTGCAATTCAAAAATGAGGTGTTCATTTTCTTTTCCTTAGTAAAAAAGAATGGTGTCATCGTTTTTGTAAAAAAATATTGTGGACATCATTTGTCCTTATTTAAGGGCTGAAACATTTGTCAACAAGAAACATTTTTGTAGATACTTCTCATGCTAAAATGTGTTATTTTCTTAGCTCAACCTGTTTTTTATATATATCCAATACTGTATTGCTTGTAGATGTGGATAGTGAGCCGTTAGTATTTCCCTTAATTATGGACATCTCCTTAGATATTTCTTTTTTCAGATTATATGTTCATTGATTGGAGTCTGTTGTATTTTTGGATGTTTTTTCTGATATTCAGTGCAAAACGCATACTTACAAGGCTAAAACAGAGCATTTTTTAACATTATGCAACTTTTTCATCCAATAACGAATCTGCCATTTATTATTTAGTATGTTCTGTTGGGCCACTGACGGTTTAAATTGTAAAATGTATTAAAATGCTGCCATCTACTGGCGAACTAAAAGCATCGCCAACATCAGAAAAAGTCCAAACGCTCCCTATACAAGTTCTTTTAATATTTAAATATATATTTATATTGTTTGAACCCCTTGAAATATATGTAAATAAACTTTACATTACTTTGTCATCAACTTTTATGATTTTCTTAGTCAGTATAACATTCCATCCATGCCAAGAAGGCAACACCCGAAAGGTATAGCAAATGATTATTCTTCTCACAAATGTTCTTACCTTTAGCTCAAAATAACAGTGGTTAAAATGAGTAAACTTTACCTTGGAAATAAAACAATCTGACTAAAGTATCTACTGTCGATGTTGACTAATTAATACATTTTTTATGAATTAGTACTAGTGCAATGACCTGTTCAAAATGTTGAATGTGAATGTTGGAAACGGGCCAAGTGTGAAGTTAATTGGATGAATGGATGTCGAGACTATAGGACAGATCTAGAGACACAGAGACTACTTTCATTTTAGTGAGATGGTTAAAACACTTTAAAGCACACCGGCATACTGACCTGCTCAGCCTCAAAACAACTGTGCAATCACAAGTACTACGTGTGCTTGCAGTTAGTGATAATGTCTGTACGAAAGTACTACTACCACAACACGCACACGCACACTCCCACACACACACACTACAGATTGCTTTATAATCATTGACAACTATTATGAACCGTCCATCTTGACACAACCTTGTACATTTCACAGGCAGCAGATGTCAATGAAAGATACTATTAAAAACATATGGCAGTGGCAGCTCTTCCTTTAACATACACTTGTTTAAACCCGTTTGACAGAACTGTTTGGTATCAGTATGGAGCTGCTATAATCAATAGTCAGTAGTACTCCCGCAGTAAGGTGCAGCTTCGCTCTCTCCTTCAACTGATCAATATTTGGCAGATATTTGGCAAAAAAAAAAGAAGGAAAAGGCATCAATCTCTGCGTGTGTGGGGGGTTTCCATGTTCTTCTGCCTTGACATACGGTGTCTCCACGGGTCATAAGGTGCGTTTGATATCGCAGCTGGGTCAGCCGCGCAGGGTGCGGGGGGGAGGGGGGGGGTCCTCAGTTGGTCTGATATGTGGCCAGCAGGGCGGCCTCTACAGGCTCCATACAGGAGGGGCAGGTGAAGGAGCGCACGAGCCAGCGGTCGATGCAGTCCAAGTGGTAGGTGTGGAGGCAGGGCAGGAAGCGAATGGCATCTCCACACTCAAACTCCACCATGCAGATCACACACCTGGAGGAGAGACGGAGAAGAGCATTCAAACGCACACTATAGTAATGCTTTGCTTTAGCGATTGGTAAGCTTCGTTTTTGGATTCCTCTTTCTGAAAAAAAGTGTGTCTAGGAAAAGCATTGGTCTAGCACCTATCTTCCACCTGTACGTCCATAAAGATTGAATGGATTTGAACAAACTCACTCTTTTACTTTCCTGTCCGAGGCCTCTGCTCCTGGCTGGAAGAAGCCAGTGGGCAGGTGCTGAATGAGGCCGATGCGTTGGGCGATGCGTACCTGTTGGTCTTCACTCAGCTGGCTGGCTGGCCGGCCTTGCCCAGGGGAGATGTGGTATACCTGGTCTGGCTCACCATGCTCCTGGGTGAGTGTGGCCAGACATCAACGTACATTTTTGTTAAATGTGTTTGTTATGTTAATATGTGCACTATGTAATTTTATGGGCACAACTTGGGCAAAATCTAAGGATCGAAATCATTTATATGGATGATAATAATCACACAAAGAACTACCAAACAATCCCAGTTCCTATAGTTGTGAACCACATTGTTTTTTTCGTTTTTGATTGTCAGAAGAGACGATAATAAGATCTGAAAACACGATCATCCCAGCACCCCTATTAAGTAGAGGCTTGATATTGCTGTTGCAAAAAGTCGACGGGTTAAAAATAGAACGTCAATCACGTGTCAGGAAATTTAACTTCAGATACACAAACCATAAACTATCGATACCCGTGTAGTTGATGCCGTGGAACGTGGATGTATCATCAGAACCAACCTCCCCGTAGGGTGGCGGGGGCTCCCCTGGCAGACTGGACCCCTCGGATTCGTTTAAGGGAGACATGTCGTCGGCACTTTGGAAATACAGGCAATTCCCCATTTAACTATTAAAGTTAAGTCTCCAACAGCACTAATAACTTAAAACAGCCCCAGACTGCGGAAGTCCAAGTCCAACAGCCTGGAGAATAACTCAGGTTCCCACCAGCTGACAAGTTATCAACTAAGTGCAGGTCGCTGGCGGCATTCAACTAGATATCATTTCGCAAACCAACGTTGTTAACCGAGCCGTGTCTACTTTAAAAGGGTGCCTCAAAATAAATGGTTCAATTGTTGACCATAGGTTAAACTTTTAGGCGTCTTTAAATTTTTCTGCTTCTCGAGTCCAGGCTGCTTGTGTTTACTAAAAGTGACGCCGGAAACTTCGTCATCATCAGTTTGGCTTCTGACTTGTCTCGCGATGCGGAGACGTGATTCATCCCTTGTCTCGCGAGGCCTAGACATAACCATAGTTATGTTATTATAACTCTAGTTCTGTGATTGTAGGCGTAGCAAGGGACAAGCCCATTTTTTTGACAAGCCCATAAGGCGAAGCCTAGACGGCGTAGCCTACATTTTTTTTTGGCGAATTTAACTTTTACCCCCTTGCTGAGCGTCCCTCGTGAGCAGGTCGCCCTTGAAAATAGATTTCTAATGTCCGATCTTTTCATCTTGGACAAATAAAGGCTTAACAAGTAAAAATCGACAGGCCCGCCGAGGCGGGCTCTGGGCCGCCTATGTACTAATAATCATACAACCACATTGTGTTGTTAGTGGTTGGTAAAATGTTAATTTTTTCCTTTTTCATCATCCAATTTTCATCATCCGCTTCTACCAATGTTTTTCCGACTGGGTAATGCCTTGAAAAAATGTCTAATATTTAATTTGCTCACTACTATTGCTACTACCAATGTTTATTATTATCATTCAGGCTCATCAGCTTGGTACCAGCCTCACACCATGCTACCATTAATTTTATATAGTAACCACCTTCCGCTCCGTGTGGGGCTAGTTCTCTATTGTTTTTCATTGTATATGTATTTATATATATATCATTCTATTGAATATTATTCCGAAATTCTGAAGATGTCATTAGTTGTCACAATAAAAGGTTTATTTGCTGTCCTGAATTAATTTGTGTCCCTAATAAATTAATCTCATTGTGTTATTTTGTTTAAGTTTTTCAAATTGATGTTATGTTATCATCATTTTTCCACGCAAACAACATACTTTCATAATGACATGAATGTATGTGTATGTAGATCAGATAGTAATCACGTCACCTGTGTGTCGAGTGTGGGACCTGGCAGACAATGTCCATGTGGTAGATATGCACGTAAACTTGACTTTGACTATAAACTAGTTTTGGTTTGGTTGTGTGCATTTCAACAAAAATAAAATAGGAAAACAGAAATGGCACACAGCACAGGGGTACAGTTAAGAACATCCTTTAATTAAATCAGGCTCTGTCCTTGTCAAACTGTTTTTCTTCTTATGGGAAAGAAACTTTAATATAACACATGCATTTCACTTAGGGCCCCTGGGAGGGGGGGTGTGGTCCCAGAAGAGACAGGGTGGGAGGGGCCGGGGGGTTGGGCTTTGCATGGTGGGCAAAGACAGGGGCACTAGAGAGCAACGGGGAAGTCAAAGGGCAAGGGTGCTGCATCTAATTATACCCCTAACCAAACTTATACTTAAAAACAAAACAATAAAATAGCAATAACAGAAGAGAGAGCCAGAGGCCCGGCGTGAGGCTGAAAGGACGCTTCTCTGGAAGCTCTGAGGGTCGGAGAGCTGTCCCCAGGAATCAGGCCCTCTTTATTTACTTGTCTTTGTAATTGGTTTGTATTGTAGAGTTGGTGAATGGTTAATACTGCTGATGGTTCTATCATATAAAATCCATCGCTAAAACAACAACACAACGATAGGATCAGATGTATTACTATGCTGGAGATGCTTGCTGAGCCCCTCAGCCTCACGGGGGGTCCGGTAGTAAGGTGCTTGTAGCTTTACAGTTCAAGGCTTTCTCAGAGAAAGCACTAAACAGCATACCCTGATAGAAACATTACAGGAAATCCCAATTGAAATGACTAGGGGTTGGTAAAACAAAAAAAATAAACAAAATAATACCCCTAATATAAATAGATCAAAAAGAATTTAACAAAAGCCTAAACACTCATCGTGTCAGAGCAGCCCCGTTCCGACTAATCACGGCCCCCCATTATTCCATCCCTGCGAGCCCCTGCTTGGTGACCCCGTCTCGCCTGTTTGGGGACCACCCCACACCCCCCCACCCAAGAGCCCATCAGCATAATTTGTTCACTTACATTAGCGGTTGAATGGAGAAGCTAGAGATGGGTATGGTAATACAATGAGAAGCGTACAGACAAGAATAACATGTGAGCTAACTGCATTCTGCTCAGACAAAAGTACTTTTTTTTTCTGCAATTATTTTTTTTTTCAAACCCTTCCGATAATGGAGAGGGTGGGAGAGGGATAGAGAGAGCTAGAGAGAGAGAGAGCTAGAGAGAGAGAGAGAGAGAGAGAGAGAGAGAGAGAGAGAGAGAGAGAGAGAGAGAGAGAGAGAGAGAGAGAGAGAGAGAGACAGAGCAACAGACACACATTTACAGACTACTCCAGTGTCTAAGAGAGAAACAGAGGAGACAGGGTAGGAAAAAATAAAATAAAGCGAAGAGCGGAACGAGAACACATTTTTTTGCCTTTTCATTTTTTTTCTTATCATTTATCAATAAAAAGTAAAGAACTAATTCACACCAGATTCCTTTTGTACTATATATATACGGCTTTGAAAAGGAAGAAGAAGGGGAGGTACAATGGAGGGTTATTTTTTTTTCATCTTTTCGAAGGTCGAGGAGAAAAAAGTGGCCCCAGAGTCCACTCACAGGGGGCCTCATGGAGCCCCCCTGAATGCACTCAGGGGCCAACCTGCAGACCTCCAGCCATCTCCAAGGGTGATCTGGATTACAAAATGGAGTCTGTGAACAAAAGGCACTTTCAAGGGACAACCTTTAACTGCTGGGAAACTATACACTACAGCACAAGCACTACTCAAGAGTCATTTACAGAGGGGTGGGGGTGGGGGGGGCAGGAAAGGGGGGGGGGGGGGGGGGCAGGCTCAACTCGCTGGTTCTTTTACACTAAATGGTTCAGACCGGGTCCTGGTATAACTGCTTTTTTTTTTTTGTTCTTCTCCCATTCAGTAAAACATGTTAAGAGTGAACTAATGCTGGTGGGTCTTCCAAACGCCGGAAGCTGCTATGCTATATGTCCTCTCACTTGTCTCAGAAACCAATTAAGACTTCCATAACGAAAGAAACTGAAGACTGGGTAATGCAGCGTCTCCCAAAGTATCGGGAAGACCTTGTTACGTGAAATCAAATGAATAGAAGTTAACTGAGACGCTGGGGACTTTTGTGGGGTTTCTTAGAAAAAAAATGGCTGTTTTATATCGGGGCTGTTTTTGACAGGGGCTTTTCAGAATCGATAATTGTAGTTATTTTGTTGTTGTTCTTCTGTTATTGGAAGGTTGCACCAAAAGGCCTTTTGTGTCACAACCTTAAGGTAAAGTACCCCCTCCCCCCGAGTCAATACAAATAAAAGAGGAATACAGGTGGAGAGAGGAATATAACTGTATCCTAAATGCTATGTTTGTATTTTGTTCCTTACCATTCATTTATAATAGATTTTACTGTACTTTATAGTGTAAAAGCACCAGTTTAATCTTGTGATATATGATTCTTTTTGATGTCGGGTAGAAATCTTTCCTTCAGACCTCCCACATTTTTATAAACAAATGATTACACATTAAACATTAAAAAAGAGACAAAAGAAATAAAAACCAAAAAAAAAACCTTACAAAGACTAGGATTTTTCATGGCCCAAGTTTAGAGTCCAGGAGCTTACGGACTTGAAACAAATATAATTTTTTTTCCACTTTTTTTTCTAAGCTTTCTTAAAAATCTCTAACAGACAAACACAATGATCTACCCAATGCATTGCACGTGGCTCAATCGACACATCATTTTCAATAATAATACTTTCCATCAAAAAAAACAACACTTTTTTTTCTTCAAATTTACTGTCGATCTTTGACATGTTCCTTTCGCTATTAGGATGCTGCAGGTGTCGCGTGGGTGTGTGGGTGTGTTCTCTTTGAATCTTACTGGTGCCAGTACAATGGTGTTACTGGGGTTGAGTTGTGACGCCGCTGGTGAAGAAGGGGGCCCGGGGTTCAGAAAATAACTAGACTGCCAATGACCTCATTTTGTACAATTTGAAAAGTACAATACATAAGATCACTCTCAAGTTTATGGATTGAAAAAATAAATTCTATATTGTTTTGCAGTACTCGAACGGAAATTTCTCCATACAGATCTGTCCTCTGCCAATTAATGCTACAATATGCAACAAACCTACCATTGCTTTAGCCATATTTGATGAATAGGAATCAAATCTGCTGTCTGGAGTTTATTACTAATTGCCTGAAAGTAGGAGGAGGCACTTCAGTAGGTCTGGTCTGGATAGATTTGTTTCTGAATTTTTCCTGACGTCGAAGCAGTCCAGTTATTTTGCGATGTTGTTGTTATTATTTTGGTTTGATATTTTATCATGGCAAAAAAAAAAAGAAGATTCTGGCAATGTGTATGTTGTAAAATTAACATAGGAAACAAAATTAAAAACACAACTCAAGTTGAAAATGGCAAATCTCAGGCGAATGAAAATCCATTAACAAAGGCAATTTGGAGATTTCCAAATAGGCAATAAAGGCTTCCCTTTATCATTGAATCAATGTGTCAGCCAGGTTAGTGCATTATATAAGTGTGCTCGTGTGTCTGTCTGTGTGTGTACGTGTGTGTGTGCGTGTTTGATGCCTTTTACAGAAAGTCGACAATGGGTGACAATGAGTAAAGCAATGCAAGGGACATACGGAGTTAAGTGTAGCTACTGTGTTGTCGTTGGTGAGATTTCAGAGACTGCTGTTTGATGTTGTGCTGGATGAAATCCAAGCAACAAATAATTGTGGTACTGCAAAATAAAGCCCAAAAAAGAAAATGTTATGACATGCAAGAGAAGGTTTAAAACATAAGTGAATCCAAGTGAGACAAAACCAAAAACCAATCAAGGCAAACAAAAAGAAATGCAAGAAAACACCTCCAAACAAAAGAAAACGCAGACGCTCACGCTGTGTGTGAGCGTCACTGTGGATCTAAATCCATGCCTAGGAAAATAACAAGATATTATGAGTGATTGTGATTGTGTGACCGACGACTGTGAAGGTAACATTTTGTTTTGTTGTGTGTGGCTATTGTAGTGTGTGTGTGTGTGTGTGTGTGTGTGTTTGTGTGAACACCTGTGTCTGCCCATAAACCTTTTTTGTAGTTCTATGTTTCATTTTTTTAGGGTGTCAGATACAGCGAGCTGCACCCCTGCAGACCACTGCTGTCGCCTGTGTCTTAGCATTCATGTGCAATGCAATTCATCCCTTATTCAAATCAATAGTGCATAGGTGAGGGGAGGAACAAGCACATGATGATGTTAGTGTTATGACTAATGTGTGTGTTCACGTTTTGGCGTGTGGCTGTCCACTCTGCCAGCAATACGCTGTGATCACTTTTTTCGACGGGTAAACAAAAGACCAGCCACTTAGTGCATGTGTCACACCATTGGATGGTGTCACTGTTATTGGCCAATCAGAAGAAATGTGCAGGTTGGGCTTAGGTGGGCGGGGCACAGATGGGAGCGAATCAAGCGGCTGAGTGTGGTGACAGACAGGCATGGTGTGGTGGTGGAGCCCCTGGCCAGCGTGGTGCTACAGGTGTGCAGGTGTAACGGTGATGGGGGAAGGTGTCATACACCTTGGGATTGGACAGTTGCTTGGACGAATGCATCAGGGTGGTTGTGGCAATTTCGAACTCAAACCCTTTAAACTACAATGTCCAACTGCACCATTATCTATCTATCTTGATTTTGTTGAGTGTGTGTGTACTTGGATCTCCCAGCCAATGCACAGAGTTTCATTGTCAAGAAAACAAAAGCATAATAAAAAAAATAAAAATAAAAAAACAATTATTGGAATAATTGGTCATTTGTTGGGTTGCTGTGTTATGTTGTGTTGTGTTTTTCGCTTTCTTTGCGATGTTTCGTTTACGGTGTGTGAGAGACGCCTCCTTCTCTTCCTCATCCTGGCCACTCAATCTCACATAAGCCTCCTGCAGAGAAAAGTGGGAATGACACATTGGTGTCAGATAGTGTGTTGAGTTGGATGTCCCCTTAGCTCGGGAATGGATGGCCTCCCGGCGTGGATGGTTGAAGTTTGAGTAGTGTCGGTGAGAGAGAAAGAGCATTTTTTTGTGTCAGCAGTCCGTTTATCCTTGTTTTCAGCATGGATGTAAAGATGCGATTTTTCCAGATTCCAATTATTATAAGAATTTGTTGAGCTGTTGTTTATTCTGAGAGTCCATGTCAGAGGAACCAAGACTGTAAGGGAAGAGAAAGAGAACAAAAAGAGAGAATTAGAGAGAGTTCTTAGAAATCGTCATCAACACTATTAACAAAGAGTCATCATAAACTGTCCATTAGGTTATATTATTATTCAACAGTTATTATATTTATTCCATGCATTCATTTCCACTACATTATGCTGATATATATGAACAGATTCTTGCCAAGACACTGCCCAAACAATTCACTTAAGCATTTTCACATGCATTTTGTAAGTTGAGCCATAAAGTAGAGCAGTCTTCACTGTTTTTCTGTAGTTCATTTCACTAACATTAGGGGGCCATCTATGACTCTTTCTATGTAGATCTCAAACGGTTCAACTTGTAGAGTTCCCTAGACAGCACCTGGAAAAGTTACAGCCTCAAGTTACACCTATTATTATTTTGTCTTTTTTTTCCAAACATACAATGGATATCTTAGGGCTACCCATTCACATTTTTGCAGTCCATTGCTTCCTCTTCCCCCCCCCCCCCCCTCTCTCTCTCTCTCCCTCTCTCTCTCCCTCTCTCTTCAGTAAGTGGACCCGGGCCTGTTACTGCCTGGCCATGCGCTACCAGTTTACACGTAAGTTGATCCGGATAATGTGAGCCGAGGCCCCCCCCCCCCAGGATCCAGTTTCCCCAGTTTGATAAGAGACGGAGGAAGGGTCTTGGCGCGGGACGGCCTGTCTTGGCTAACACTGACATTCCACAGAGCCCCCGGCCACCGGGGGGGAGGTTCAGCCCACAGCCGCGCCTTCCCCAGATAACCCTCCCCCCTCTACATAACACAATGCTCATTATTCTTTGGTGTGTATCACTCGCCTCCTAAAGGCTTCCTCTCACTTACTACCAACCTCAGTCTTGTCTTTCCCTTTCTCTCTCTCTCTCTGTCCCACCTCAGCCAATGTAATCCTTGGCTGCGGAGAGTGACCCCACCCCTCTACATTACCCCCCTCCAAGTCCAAGTTCAACTGCCTATGACATCATGTCTGGTTGCTTGGGGCAACCAGACAGCCGGGACGTGACTGTTGAGGGCAGCAGGCTTAAACTAACTCCCCCTGCCTCTCACTCTTTCCTCCCTTTCTCGCACTCTCTTTTTTTTTCCTTTTTGTTAACTGTTGCTCCCCCTCTCTCTCTCTCTCCCTCCCTCTCCCTCTCTGGCTGCATCGCTCCTGTCGCAACGCAAGAGGGCTCCTCAGACCAGCTCTTTACAGCTTCGTTCCCCCTCACTCCCAGCGGCCTTGCTCCCTCTTTCCCTCTCAGTCTTGGCTAGGGGACTAGCAGGCAGGCTGGCATGCCTACTGTCTGAACCTGCCCATATGCCAGCTAGCAGCAGGAGAGGCAGGAAGTCAGCGTTGTCCTGCGTGCAGCCTGGGCTTGTGATTGACCCTATCGGCTCAGCTAACCGCTAGCGCCGATAGCTACGCCCAGGTTCTGCCCATACATGGTCATGTTGTTGACGTCGCAGTACGACGGTGTTTAAAATGATAATCCACACAGGGAGATTAGAGGTGTTGCAAACAAGGTTCAGCTGTTATAGGAAAGCTGTTTCATTTTAAAATGTGTGTATGCGTGCATGTGTGTGCGTAAATGTGTGTTTGTGCGTGTGTGTGTGTTCATGTGTGTATGTGTGAGAGAGAGTGGGGGGTAGGTCAGGGGCATTAGTGCTGGCAAAGATTTAAAATGTGTGTGTGTTTGTGTGTTTGTGTGTATGTGTGTGTGTGTGCGTTGGGTCCATGTGTGTTGGCTCATGTGGATGCTGTGTGAGTGTTCCCATAGTGCCAGGCCATACGCCTGTGGGAGAGCAGTGTGCAGGTGGGGGGGAGAGGGATCTGAGAGAGCAGCAAGGACAGACAGAGGGAGGGAGAGAGAGAGCAAGAGAGAGAGAGAGAGAGAGAGAGAGAGAGAGAGAGAGAGAGAGAGAGAGAGAGAGAGAGGGAGAGAGAGCAAGAGAGAGAGAGAGAGAGAGAGAGAGAGAGAGAGAGAGAGAGAGAGAGAGCGAGAGCGAGAGAATAGGAAAAGAGAAAGTATGAGAGAGGGAGGTTGAGTGTGTGTGTGTGTGTGCCTGCATGTGTGTGTGTGTAGCTGCTGATGGATGTAGAAGCGGCCCGGGAAGGAGGAATGCAGATTGCTTCCATGTGTGTGGCGAGAAGGAGGAGGAGGAGGAGGACAGAGGAGTCTGACTTGGCTGCAGCAGGCAGGTGCGGTTAGCCCCTAATGAGAAAAGTTGTGTTGGTGATGGAGGGGGCCCAAGACGCTGCAGCTCAGCGGCAGGGGCCCGGCCGAGGCGCCCCACCGCAAGTAGTGGAGCGCTGCCGGCCTCACACGCGGCTCTAATATGCAGTGTGTGGGGGGGGGGAGAGCGCTGGAGATAAATCAATACAGCTGCAGCCGCCCCGGCGCTGGCAGCGCCGGGCCGCGCGGTGGGAACCGGGCTCTGCGGCGCGGCGCTCGTAAAGCAGCCAGAGCCCAGAGGAGACGGGGGTTCACGGCCAGGGCCCGGTGTCCACACAGATGGGCAACCCTCAAATAACAACAACGGCCCTCGCTGAGTCACCCGTGTTGTTTCTCGCGTTCTGGCCTCCGATGTGGGTCGTATTCTTTTTTCTTTTGCTTAATGAAACACACTCTTTTCGAAAAATGCAGAGCTCTCGAAGCATTGCACCACAATAAGCTCTCTCTGGGAGTGAGTGCACGGCCCTGCGGTCACTATTGGGGACCCCCGGGTCATACACTCGCCTTCATTTAATTCTGTATTTCCCTCTCCCTGGTCAAACCTAAACCAATGAGCTTCTAACAGGGCAACCCCTCACCCTACTGAATGACGGGGGGGGGGTCCGGCAGCTTCTTCCTGATATCTCTACACTCTATACACAGATGGGGTTAGGGTTAGGGGACAGAGGGGAGAGGAGGTCAGCCTACCTGACTCTGCTGGGGGATATTCAGAAAGTTGTCCCGTGCTCCGATGCCGACAAACCGGTTGGGAGCTGTGGAGCCTGGCGTTGAGTATGCTGTGGTCGAGAGAGAGAGAGAGAGAGAGAGAGAGAGAGAGAGAGAGAGAGAGAGAGAGAGAGAGAGAGAGAGAGAGAGAGAGAGAGAGAGACATAGAGAGAGAGAGAGAGAGAGAGAGAGAGAGAGAGAGGGAGAGAGAGAGAGAGAGAGAGAGAGAGAGAGAAAGAGAGAGAGAGAGAGAGAGGGAGAGAGAGAGAGAGAGAGAGAGAGAGAGAGAGACAGAGAGAGAGAGAGAGAGAGAGAGAGAGAGAGAGAGAGAGAGAGAGAGAGAGAGAGAGAGAGAGAGAGAGAGAGAGAGAGAGAGAGAGAGAGAGAGAGAGAAACGTACACACAAGAAAACAGACACATACAGATAAACAGACAAAAAGGTACAAACACACAGAAAGGTGGACAAAGGAGACAGTAAGATTCTGAACTTTGGCATCCCATGATGATGGTTGTCAATACACACTTCCAATGTACGTGATTAAATAAACACAGAATAGCCTATGACTATAATATATTATTACATGTATAATGAGAGACAGTCAGGGCAGGTAGTGAGAACAATATCCTCATATAGATGATAGTAGGTATGTTGTGTTCAGGTTGGGGGGGTGGAGGAGAGGGCAGGGGGGGGGGGGAGGGACTGAGTCATTGAAGTGCTTCTTTTCTATTGGTGGGAAGCTAGTAAGAGAAGCGACTCTGCTAGCAGGTCAACGTCTGCGGTCACTTCCCAAACACTCCCAGCAGCCCCGAGACGGGACATTCTGTGTAGCTGTGTGTCCATGTGTGTGTGTGTTTTCGTGTGTGTTTGGTGGCGGGTATCCCCGTGTAGAGGAGAATGGAGGCCCTATTGAAGGGCAGGGTTCCTATAAGGATGCAGCTACTCCAATAGAACTGAACAGAACCAGGGCGGGGGGGGGGGGGGGGGGGGGGGAGTTTAACTGGACTGAGTGTCGCTGAGCGGAGTGTGTGTGTGTGTACTTGACATCTCTGGAGAGCCGTTCAGAGTAACACTGTATGTTGAAATTCTTTCAGAGGAAATGCATTTTGTAAAAAAAAAAATTAAGAATGAAAAGAGAAGTGGGTGAAAGAAGGGAAGCAGAGTGAATCCACGGAGCAGGAGGAAGCGATGAGGACGAGAGAGGAGGTGCTCATAGCAATATCATTACGCCTCATGGCTACTGAAACTGGGGGGGTGTGAGGACATGACAAGTAATAAGGGGAGAAAGACCAAAAAATAAAAGTGGTGAGGAGGAAGAGGAGGAGGAAGAGGATGATGAGGTGGAGGATGAGTTGAAGCCCCCCCCCCCCTCCCCTTGGCGGCTCCATCCTGTGCCCCCCCCTCCCCTTGGCGGCTCCATCCTGTGCCCCCCGTCTCTGGGTTTGTGCCTCTCCCGTCTCGCCCGACTTGGTCCGTTGTGTGGGGTGGAGTGGGGGTTGGGGGGGCGGGGTGGGGTGGGGTGGGTTCGGGGGGGGTTTGGGGCAGCACCCGTGGGTGCCAACACCCACACAGCCACGGCGCTCCCAGGGGACCCTCCTCTCTCTCTCTCTCTCTCTCTCTCTCTCTCTCTCTCTCTCTCTCTCTCTCTCTCTCTCTCTCTCTCTCTCTCTCTCTCTCTCTCTCTCTCTCTCTCTCTCTCTCTCTCTCTCTCTCTCTCACCCTCTCTCTCTCTCTCTCTCTCTCTCTCCCGCTCCCTGGCACTACCGCTAATTAGACAGCCTTGATGAAGATCTATTGTTGTCTGACTGGAGAGACTAGGTTAACGCTGTTGTTGTTGTTGTTGTTGTTGATGATGATGATGTTGCAGTAGTACTTGTGGTTTCCGTGTTTGTTGTTCTGTTTGTTCTGGATGTGTAATTATTATGGGATGTGTGTTTGTGTGTGTGTGTGTGTGTGTTTGTGTGAGACTGCTGAGAGGATTTGGGCGAGTAAAGTGGGACATGATTTTTATTTATTTATTTATTTTGTCTTTTTTTGGAGTCCACGCCAACTGCCCTAGTTAAAAAGAGGAATACAAGAGAAAAGGAATAGAGTGCGCGAGGCGTGGTATGAAGATATATCAAATGAGAAGAGGGGAAAAAAATACGAAAGCAGAATTAAGGAAGGAAGATGAGAGAAGAGGGGCAGATAGTGTTGCAGGACATGCAATGTCTACACTTCAATGTCTAGCCTCCGCGCCTAGCCCTTACAGCGGCTAGCCAGACCCACCTCCCTCCCCCACCTCATCAACTAAAACACAGACAGAGAGAGGCACAGAGACAGAGAGAGAGGCAGGCAGCAATAATGGGAGAGGGGGAAATAGACAGCCAGAGAGAGCGAGAGAGGGAGAGAGACTATACTGCCTCCTGTGGAGGCTGCAGTAGGAAACCCAACACCAGAGAGAATGCGAGAGAGAGAGAGAGAGAGAGAGAGAGAGAGAGAGAGAAAAAAAAAAAGTATACCGGAGGAAGGAGAAAAGATGGAGGGGCAGTGCTTGAGGAGGAATGCAGACAAAGAATGAGAGAAAAGGAAGAAAAGGGGAGGACAGGAGAGAGAACTAGAGAAGAGTCTGAAAGAGGATCTCGGCCCTGGCAGAGGCGTGGTATTCTGCCTCTACAGGAGTGGATTGTTCTAGTACAGTCCGGAATTCGCTCCAGTAAGGTACGGTACCTCATAGTGTAGTGTCCATGTGAGTGTAAGTCTAGGTCTCTTTGGGCTGCTGAGGTTTTTTTGGAGTAGTGCAGAGCGCTTTGTCTTTGTCTGGGGTAAACAAAGTTCACTATAGGACGCTAGGGACACAATCCTGGAGACACTAGAATAACTCAGCCATCGCAAATGCCTTCTGGGCTGTGTACTACCCATCATGCACTTGGTGGCATTTGATAATCAGCACGGGAGACAGGCTCGACCGAGGCTTCAACGGTAACTAGCCTAAGCTATCCAGTGTAGAGAATTAGCTCCCGAGTGGCTCCATTGCTCTGGGGAGGGGGGGCTGCACTTGAGGTGAGGAGTCGGGAGGTGGGGGGGGGTGGGGGTTGGGGGGAGGTTTGGGGCTGGGGTGACTTACACGAAGACGTGGGTGAGCTGAGTCCGCCGTCAGGGGGCGTGCTGATGGATTTAGAGTCGGGCATGGGGAGGGGCACGGGGCGCGCCACGGGGGGCGGCGGGGGCAGCAGGAAGGAGCCGGCCATTTTGCCCTGGCCACCGCCGTTAGGCTGAGGACGGACCAACATACAAGACAGGGTGAAACACACCCCCGAGAAGACAGCGCTTAGGGAGAAGGAGGGGTGGGCTGTTGGGAGGGGGGGGGCAGATGCATACCATCATGCACGCTGTCCCGCATGCAGTCCGCCGTTCACATTCCCCACAGCACTGAAACACGCTCTCAGGCAGCCAGGAACGTCACAGACAGATGTACGCCAGGGTGTGCACTCACACACGAGGAGGCCCATGCACACACATGCACAAACACACACACGCACGAGCACACAACAAATACAAACACAAACACACCCATACACAAACAAACACACTTGCACACACAGACACACACACACACACACACATGCATACATACAGACGCAGGCACAAATGCATACGGAAACACACACACACACACACGCTCGCGCACACACGCACACACGCACACACACACACACACACACACACACACACACGCACACACACACACACACGCACGCGCACACACACACACACACACACACGCACACACACACACACACACACGCACGCGCACACACACTTGCACTGGTCTCAGAGATGGAACAAAAGGCAACCTCGACATAAACAGTGGTATAAATAAAATGCAGAAGACGAGAGACATTCATATCACACAGGGGAGAGGGAGAAATGAAACTTTGCAGGGGAAGTTATAGGAATGTGACGTTAAAAAAAATGTTATATGAAAAGAGAGAAGCTTGTGTTCTGGAGTGTATTGGTGTGTCTATGTGTGTGTGCTTCCTGTGCAATTTACTGCAGCTCACAAAGTACAAATTATTTACACTGGTCGTGTGAAGTTCAGTAAACATAAACAGGGAGCATTCGTACAGCATGTGCACTGGAAAGCCGGCCCTTTCCAGACATTAGGGAATTTAAAAAGAAGAAAGAATACTAACAGAACAGATCAAACTAAAGCAAATAAGGATCAGAATTCTTATTGAAACACCAATTGTGTGTTAAACTTCTCATCATGTTATCTACAATCATCCCCCTGTACTCTGTGTGGTTCGTTTCATTGATTTGGGCTCAGCATTGTGTACTTGGCGTGCGTGCTTCACTGCTTGCATGATGATTGAAGTTGCAAACGTTCATAGCTGCCTTCTTCTCATTGTGAATTCAACAATTTTGATTC
>NC_044050.1:7708706-7711206 GCF_902167405.1 Gadus morhua | reverse complement strand
AGGATGACAGAAACACAACTCTGAACTCATTTGGCCTTCTCAGTATTGCAAATATTGTATGTCGGATTTTATTTTGGTTGGATTCTACTATTTATTTCTAAATAACTGTAAGGTAGTAAATAACAAGTTAGCAGGTTTGATTAGAACTTTGGGGTTGGAGGAAATGTAACCTTTGAACTTTGAACTGATTTACTTGTTGCGTTTCATTGAAAACCATGGTCCCAGTGCTATTGGTGATACCGACTTCCAGAGGCTCTGCTCCTCTAAAGGGGTTGGGTGAGTTGGGTTTCATGGCCGGGCTCACCTGGTCTCACTCCTGCCAGCACGGGCAGCGGGTGGTGTGTGAACGCCATGCGGGGGGACCTCGTCTGGGAAGACACGGCGTTGAAATCAAACTTCACCGGCTTCTTAAGAGAACCAGGCGAGGACAGTCCTGGCGAAAACAAAAATAATAAAAAAATAAAATAAAAAAAATGGGATCAACAAAAAAATGTAGGGGAGAGAGGTGGGACAAAAGAGATATGGATTTAATGAACATATTTTTTTCCTTAAATTAGCTATACTTTATACCTACTTTGATAACTAAACTATTTTTAAATAGGGGGAGGGAGATAAAAAATGTATAAATCATAAAATTATTTATTAAATAGGAAAGATTATAGAAATGAACCAGGAAAAATGATTAAAGCAGCTCTTTGCTTAAACATACAAATAACTCAGCAAATAACTTATTTTTGGTAGATATTAATTTGAACACATCTTTCTTCCATTTTTGAAGTTTTAAAATATATTAATAGGTTGATGGCTGTGCACTTTGATTGAACTTTTGTTTATTCTCTCAAGGCTGTGATTGGATGAGCAGAGAGCTGGATTAAAGTATATTAAACAACTGAGATAGAGAGCAGAGAGAGAGAGAGAGAGAGAGAGAGAGAGAGAGAGAGAGAGAGAGAGAGAGAGAGAGAGAGAGAGAGAGAGAGAGAGAGAGAGAGAGAGAGAGAGAGAGAGAGAGAGAGAGAGAGAGAGAGAGAGAGAGCTGGATGCCTTCAGATGGAGAACCTTGGCTCAGAAACAGCTCATAGTGGTGGTCAATCATCAGCTCTTTGGTCCTGATTCTCCCAATTCAGACATGGATTCAGTCCCCCATGATGACCACATGTATCCCAAGAGGCTAATGTTGGAGCTACACCATCTGCACTGTGAGGCTACACTTTGTCCAAAAACATTTCTCTGTCTTTCTCTCTTTCTGTCTTGGTCTGTGTATGCGTGGGCCTCTCTCTGTCTCTCTTCCTTTCTCTTTGTTTGTGTCCGTGTATGTGTGTGTCTCTCTCTCTCTCTGTTTGTGTCCGTGTATGTGTGTGTCTCTCTCTCTCTCTGTTTGTGTCTGCGTACGTGTGTATCTCTCTCTATCTTTCTGTTTGTGTATGTCTCTCTCTCTGTCTCTCCCTCTGTCTCTCCCTCTCCCTCTGTCTCTCCCTCTCCCTCTCTCCTCTCCTCTCTCCCTCTCTCTCTCTCTCCTCTCCCTCTCTCCTCTCCCTCTCTCCTTCTCTCTCTCTCTCTCTCTCTCTCTCTCTCTCTCTCTCTCTCTCTCTCTCTCTCTCTCTCTCTGTTAGTGTGTGTGTCTCTCTTTTGCTTACGGCCCAGCGACACTCTGTGGTGTGGCCTCAGGAAGGATTTACAGGGGAAGAAGGCTTCATTCAGAAATAGCACAGACGGTACAGTATGGACACGTCAGCTGCATAGTGAGAAGGAGAAGCAGGCGGACAGGGAGAGAGAGAGAGAGAGAGAGAGAGAGAGAGGGAAGGGGAGACAGTGGGGAGGGAGAGAGAGAGAGCAAGAGAGGGAAGGATGGAAGAGAGAGAGAGAGAGAGAGAGAGAGAGAGAGAGAGAGAGAGAGAGAGAGAGAGAGAGAGAGAGAGAGAGAGAGAGAAAGGCGAGAAAAATCGTGGGAGACATGAAAATATGCGCGGGAGCGAGGATGAGAGCAGAAGCGGGACCTGTGAAAAATGCGACAGCGGCTCTCTTGTTTTGCCACACGTCGCCCCTGACGACGTGTATGAAATTAGAGTGTCATAAGACGATAAATATGGTTATTATCTCTCACAGGCACGCATTCACTCAAACACACTCCCCTCGCACCACACACTCGCAGGCGCAAACATGTGATCAATCACCGATCGGGAACAACTGCTCTGGCATGAAAAAAAAGAAGTGGAAATGAAACAGACACCTTTTTCTTTCTCAAGTTTGGGCTAATCCTCCACGAGCCTCACAAGTGCAGGGATGCTAAAATATCTCCTATGTTTGGTGTTGTTTTTTTCTTCTTCTCTTTTTTTAATTTTCTGGTCCCCCCCCCAGACACACACACACACACTTCTTCCCTGTCTTGCCGTGGTCTATTTCTGTGGCCCCATCTGTATCAAACGAGGCATAAAATGCGATTCCTCTTGGCTTTTCATCCGGGGAGGTGTGAAAGTGTATGGGAGCAGCGCGGGGGCGGTGT
>NC_044050.1:7701206-7706206 GCF_902167405.1 Gadus morhua | reverse complement strand
TGCTGCTCTTTTTCCTTTAGCCTTTCTTAGCCTTACACACTCTCTCTCTCTCTCTCTCTCTCTCTTCTTTCCACGCAATCCTTCCCTGCCCGAGTGTGAAGCAGCTCTCTGCCAGCGCTAAAAAACATTTCCCCTGAAAACCCAATCATCTGACAATTACCAAAGCTCGGAGCTCAGTGATTTTCCGCTTGCTTTTGGTAAATTAATTGGACAGAGGCTCCAGGTTTTGCAGCCCTATTTGCCAAACTCATTAGGAGGTGTGCGGAGCGCTGCGCCACGACGTGGAGAGAGACAGGGGAAGAAAGAGGGAAAGAAAGAGATAGAAAGACAGAAAGACAGTGACAAAACAATAAAAGAGAAAAAATCTGAAAGGACGAGGAAAGAGGGAAGAGGAATGAGCACAGGAAATAAGGGAAAGGAAACAAATAAACTGAAACAGGCAGAGTGAGAGAGGGGGAGAGAAAACGGTTAGGGTTAGGGTTGATAGAATGGTAGGGAGTTAAAGAGGGAAATAGAGAGAGAGGTAGAGAGGTAGAGATGGAGAGTCAGAGAGAGCGGTAGAGAGAGGTAGAGATGGAGAGTGACAGAGAGAGCGGTAGAGAGAGGTAGAGATGGAGAGTGACAGAGAGAGCGGTAGAGATGAGAGTGACAGAGCAAGGTGGTGGTAGAGCGAGGTAGACACGGAGCGTGGGAGAGGGGGGGGAGAGAGAGCAGGTGAGACGGAGCGGTGGCAGCAGGCCGGGGTGGGGCCGGGCGAGGGGAGCCTCTGTGCTGGCTGTGATCAGAAGCCTCTTAATTACATTTACAGTTAAGTGGAGCAGCGGAGCAGCTCTGAGTGGAAGGAGGCCAGGACCCAGCCCGACCGCCGGGCCCTGCTCCGGGGCCCCGCATCACAGCGTCTCAACCTGACACCCCCTCCTCCACCTCCTCCTCCTCCTCCTCCGCCTCTATTTAACTCCTTTCCCACTTCACCGCCCCTTTCTCACCTTTCTCCGTTGTGTTCACTTAGTGTCAGCCCAACCGCCCTCTAGTCTTCCTTTTCTTTTTTCTCTCTCTTTGTCTTTCGTCTCTCCCCCCCCCCCCCCCCGTCTTCTTTTCCTCCATCTCTCTCTTTTTCTATTCACCTCAGCACCCCCTTGCCCTTCGCCGTACTCTCTCTCTGCCTCTCTCTCTGTCCCTGGGGTCTATCAATGCTGTACACGTTTTCAATTAGACATAAGGGAGGAAGGGACTGGGGGATTAGGCATGTACTGTGTGTATGTGTGCATGTGTGTATGTTGGTGTGTGGGTATGTGGGTATGAATGTGTGTGTGTGTGGGGGGGGGCGGGGTTACACCTCTGATCTGCAAGACTGTAAGTCTCTTAATGAGTGATATGGGGGTTATGTGTGTGTGCTTGTGTGTTACATGGTGACACACCTGAGTGCCAGCAGGGACTAAGGAGCACCAAGAGCATGTGTGTGTGAAACACATGTGTTGCTAGATGCAGGTGAGTGTGGTGTGAACCCGTGAATGACGCCAGGCATCATGTGGCTAGCCAATCAAGTATATTCATGTGTGTGCATGTATGTGTGTGGCATTGCGTTCGTCTGCGTGAATGTGTGTGTGTGTGTGTGTGTGTGTGTGTGTGTGTGTGTGTGTGTGTGTGATGGAGTGTGTATGTGCATTTAGTGCTTTAAGTGTATGTTTATGAATGTGTTTAAGTATGCTGTATATGTTTACTTGGATGTATGTGTGAAGGTGATCATGTGCAAGCAAATGGGTGTGTGTGTGTGTATGTGTGTGTGTGTGTGTGTGTGTGTGTGTGTGTGTGTGTGTGTGTGTGTGTGTGTGTGTGTGTGTGTGTGTGTGCGTACATGGTGTGAACATGCCCAGCGGGGGTCTGTCACAGTGTGCCTGCTGATATCTGACAGCAAGGAGTGTGTAGCCGTCGTCTTGAGAGACACACACCCAGCAGGCTTAGGAGAAGCCTCCATCCACTGCCATGTAAGCGACACAACTTGAGTCATACAATTAGATAATCCTCAACAATCCTATTACTGTCTCTCTCTTTCTCTTCCCCCTCTCTGTCTCTCTCTCTCTCTCTCTGCAGATATGCAGCCGCGAATAAGGAGGTGGTAGCGAGACCATGATCAGCACTGAACACATCTGTCTGATTACGTCTAAGTCTAGGGAAACATCAGGGACTTTAATACAACACAGGTCAGAATTAGTCGCAGGCTCTAGGGCTCTCGATCTGCTTGACTAAGAAACAACGTGCACACACATACACACACACACACACACACACAAACACACACAAATGCGTGCACACATACGTGCTCGCACATGCGCACACACACACACACACACACGCAGGCATGCACACAAGCACACACACACACGCCACACACACACACACACACACACACACACACACACACACACACACACACACACACACACACACACACACACACACACACACACATATATATATACAGGAGATAGAAATGGCTCTATTGGGTACATACAGGCTGATAAATGGTGCAGAAGAGTGTGTAAACATGTGGGTGTACATCATAAGAGTGTAATCAATATTGTTCTAACCATGGTAAGGAAACTGCACGCCATCATTTTCATGTTTAATCTTCCTCTCGTGCACACTGGCCAAGTGGTGCTGAACTGAAAGTGGAGAAGGGAATTGTTAACATAAGAGAGATGGAGAGAGAGCGAGAGAGAGAGAGAGAGAGAGAGAGAGAGAGAGAGAGAGAGAGAGAGAGAGAGAGAGAGAGAGAGAGAGAGAGAGAGTGAGAGAGAGAAACTGAGGGAGAGATAGAAGCAAGACTAAAAGAGAGAGCTGATGGGAGACAGAAAGAAGGAGAGAGAGAGGTAGGTTGTTAGAAAGAGAGAGAGTGCGAGAGAGAGAGAGAGAGAGAGAGAGAGAGAGAGAGAGAGAGAGAGAGAGAGAGAGAGAGAGAGAGAGAGAGAGAGAGAGAGAGAGAGAGAGAGAGAGAGAGAGAGAGAGAGAGAGAGGTTTAGAAGGTCATTGAGTGATTGAAAGGGCGGTAACATAACATCAAGTGCATTTCGATAAATAACAAGGGGCAGCTTCGGATACAGAAGGCGGCCAGAAAAAGTCTAAAGCATTCCTGCCTGGAATGCTGTCGTTGCAGGGCTGTTTTGGGAGTAGGAAAGGTTTGTGTGGTTGAAGAAGAAGAAGAAAAAAAAGAGCAAAGAGCCGAGTGAATACTGACAGAGTAAAAAAAATTAATAAATGAGAGAGCTTTTGCCTTTCTGTGGGAACGGAGGGCAACTGCCAAGACAAATGGAAACACCATGTAAGCGCCCAGACACAGGCCACTATTGTACGCCTAGTGCGTCTCACCGTGTACACCTTGGCAAACGCACTCCGGCAGAGTGGGTGGTTTGGAGAGGATGTGGCACATTTGGCACCATTTCCTCATCCAGTGTCGTTTTCTATAATTCTATGAGGATTTACGTTGATGGTGGTCAGAAACAGACACAGTCCATAATCTTCCCAACATGTTGGACTGGGTCAAGATGTGCCAGCTGGGCTTGGCTATGCACGCCACCAGTGGATATGTTGGATGTATTATACTTATGGGCAAATTATTTACGATGAGAAGGAGCAAATGTCCTCAAAGTGAAGAACTGAGTGTGGAGTGGCTGTTGTGTCCTCTGGCTTCGAGGGTAAATGTGTTGGACAGCACCTGGGCCAATGCAGGACCAAAACCCAACGCCTCCAGACTACTGACACTACTGACCTATAGACCGGGACATATGTAGCTATCCACATTAGTGTAGGTGTAGGGTTACACTAACGCTGCCTCTGAGGCCGCTCTGTAAGTAGGGATAGGGGTGAGGGTGAGGAGGATGAGTGTAATCGACCCTCTTCCTCCCTACCAGCCGCTGGGCGGAGGGAGGGGGACCGGGTCTGTCGCAGCAGACAAGGTCCAATTGAATGCAAAAAAAGGTTCAAGGAAAGACTCCCTTTCATTTTCTGCTGTAAGGCAGGGTGAGGGGTGTGGGGGTGTTTGTGTGTGTGCGCGTGTGTGAGGGAGAACGAGACGAAGGGGAAATGTACGAAGCAGGACAGGCTCTCGGAACGGGCGTTATTTGGGCTGTTATCAGGGGAGGAGGGAGAGGCGGGTTTAAGAGGTGTGTGAGGAAGGAAGGGAGGGAGGGAGGGAGGGAGGGAGGGAGGGAGGGGGCGGGCGGGCTGGGGGGGGGGGGGGGGGGGGGGCGTACCTGCGTCCATGTCGTTGGGCCAGCCACTGGACTGGGAGGAGCCGGCGGCGGGCGAGCGGCCGGGGTAGAACACCTCGTCCGTGGGGCTCTCCAGCTCGCTGTCGTCTAGGGACTTCCTCTTGGTCGAGCTGAGGGTAGGAAGTGGCATGGCGTGACTCAGGGGAGGGGGGGGGGGGGGGGGAGGGATTGGGTACATCGGGGGTCAACGACGAGTATTGTCAGGACTTGAGTCTAAGCTTTCAAATCTAAGAAGAATAGGATTGCATCTACGGCTAAAAGGCAGCAGAGGAACTCTTGGTTAGTACTTAGAACAGAGACAGAAATGTTAAAGAATGCTAAGTGTGTGCGTGTTTATGTGTGTGTGTGTGTGTGTGTGTGTGTGTGTGTGTGTGTGTATGTGTGTGTGTGCGTGTGTGTGTGCAGTAGCAGTATTTGACGGATACGATTAACCCAAACAAATGTTCACCCGGGCGTACCGTGTGTCCAGCTGTTACTGCTTTTAGGTCAACAGGTCCTAATGTGTATATCGCCATCATGACAACGTCAACCTAGTGTGAAATCAGTTACTATGGACACACCACAGGGGGTAGACATTTCTTCACTGCTGCACAAATTATTCTAGGGGCCCATGAGGAAAGTAGGGGGTCCTAGGCTGCTGCCGCTATGTGTGTGTGTGTGTGTGTGTGTGTGTGTGTGTGTGTGTGTGTGTGTGTGAGTGTGTGTGAGTGTGTGTGTGTGAGTGTGTGTGTG
>NC_044050.1:7688706-7691206 GCF_902167405.1 Gadus morhua | reverse complement strand
TACTGATTCCTGATTACCGCACAGAAGAGCTGTGGCTAAATGGGCTTGGAGAGACAGCAGAGTTCTGTGATGCCGTCGGGCATGTTGTTGGACAGCAGCTCGGGGTCCCCTGGAGGCTTAGGGTAGGGGGGGGAGCAGGCTCAGCAAGAGACGACAGCGGGAGGGAGGGGACATGCAGGAACACGGCCCAACCAGGGACAATCATTGAGCTGACACATGTCCCTGAGCGACAGAAAGCGTGGGAGAGAGAGAGAGAGAGAGAGAGAGAGAGTGCAGGAGAGAGAGAGAGAGAGAGAGAGAGAGAGAGAGAGAGAGAGAGAGAGAGAGAGAGAGAGAGAGAGAGAGTGAGAGAGAGAGAGAGAGAGAGAGAGTGAGAGAGAGAGAGAGAGAGAGAGAGAGAGAGAGAGAGAGAGAGAGAGAGAGAGAGAGAGAGAGAGAGAGAGAGAGAGAGAGAGAGAGTGAGAGAGAGAGAGAGAGAGAGAGAGAGAGAGAGAGTGCAGGAGAGAGAGAGAGAGAGAGAGAGAGAGAGAGAGAGAGAGAGAGAGAGAGAGAGAGAGAGAGAGAGAGAGAGAGAGAGAGAGAGAGAGAGAGAGAGAGAGTGCAGGAGAGAGACAGAGAGCAGGAGAGAGACAGAGAGCAGGAGAGAGACAGAGAGCGGGAGAGAGTGCAGGAGATAAAGAGAGGGCAAGAGAGAGGGAGACGGAGAGAAAGATGAGTAGAAAAGTCTCCCTGACTTGGCTGACCTGTTGATTCATCTAGACTTTCATAGAGGTTCAGAATGACTCTCTGAATGTGGAAAGAAAATATGAGACGGTGTTGGTCGGGATCAGCGTGTCTTGTTGAAGGGTGTGGAACCTACCCTGAAGTCTTTAGATGTGACAATGTGTACTCAACTTATCTGGTACCGCCAGGTGCTTCCGTGTGCGTATGTGTGTTGATGTGAACGTGCACACGCCCAGGAATGTAAGGGTACGGGTGTGTGTGTTTGTGTGTGTGGTTTTGGTTATGCAAGCATCCATGTGCCCACATGTGTGTGTGAGTCTGTGTGTGTGTGTGTGTGTTTGTGTGTGTGTGTGTGGGGGGGGGGGTGTAGGGGCTAGGAGGGGTGCAGCCCGGTTCCCAACCCGGATTAACAGAGTGTGAACCACCACCACCTCCTCCACCCCCATACAAGAGTGATATTGATAAAACTGTGCTGTAAGTGGTGTTGACACCCACATGATTACTCTGTCAAACCCCATCTCCTCTCAGTCGGCATAGACGGAGTCATTTGAGGCAGGGGTGGGCGTGTCGGAAAGGGGAGAAGAGGGGGGGGGGGGGGGAGTAACCCTGCAGCTCAGACTGAGGATATAGAGTCACACAAAGAGCGGAAAGGGAAGGAGAGGACCGGGAAGAGGAAGGAGAAAAGGAGCTGGGGGGGTGGGGGGGGCGGTATTAAAGAGATATAAACAAGGGGACGACGACACACTCACATGTGCACATATACAGTTCTGTCTGCGATAACCTGTCCCACAATGACAATTTTGTGCAATGTTTTGTCACATTTTGTTAACATGTAGGCGTATCTGTTATCTGCTATACTAGACATGAGCGCATGTCTATAGTCGTCTCGACAAAATGTATCAAATGTATAGCAACTTCTTCTCCTTCCTTTGTCTCGTAAGGTTTTTGTCGGTACGATGTGCGTCGTCTGCACTATGTTAAACATGCAGGCACATGGTACGGTGCAGATAAATGGTGGTATTACGTGTTGGCCACCAGGTGGCGTTTCCCTGGCACGGTGTTGGTCTAGGGTGAAATGCAAATGAAAGAAAAGAGGCCTTGGGCCAGGCGTCTTGGCTGTAGCTCCCTTCTCACTCTCTATGAGAGGGGGAGCAGGGAAGGGAGGGAGAGGAGAAGAGAAGGTAAAGCAACAAAAGGATGAAATGGGAGAGTGATGCAATATGAACTGAATCAGGGTTGGGAGATTGAGCGAGTGTTTCAAAGTAGGAAAGCTACTTCAGCGAGTCAGCATATTAATAACGAGATGATGAGAGACAGACAGAAAAATCACAGCACAGCAAAATAAAAGTATGCAGTCGAAATTATAGAAAACAAAATAAGAGCATAACAATGCTGAGCATATCCAGACGAGAACAGCAATATTAAAGGATGATATATTTCAATAGGCGAGATTTAAGAGGTTCTGCCGTCTTTACACTGCAACAACAGGATGAGAAGGGCTGGATAAGACGAGAGGAAGAGGAAGCCCTGCCAGAGACCAACAGAGTCGGTGTGGAGAACGCAAACCAAAAGAAAATTAGAAGAAGGAAAAACACCTGAAAGGGGTGAAATAAGAGAAACTAAAAAGTGAAACTGACCGGTTTAAATTCTTCTATATTTCCCCTCTTAAACATTCTGATGTAATATCCTGTTTGAGGATACTGAACTCTCTGTCTCTCTCTTTATCCTGGGGTCTGTCGTATGTGCAGCTGTGTGTTTGTGTGTGTGTAAGTGTATT
>NC_044050.1:7678706-7683706 GCF_902167405.1 Gadus morhua | reverse complement strand
GTTTCCATCTATGTATGTTTGCTTGTATGCATACATTTATGTATGTATGCATGTATGTATGTAAGTAAGGTTGTGTGTATCTTTGCGTGTGTCTGTGTGAATGTGTGTGTGTGCATGTATGTGCGGTAATCCAGGCCAGTCATGTAATGTCTGTGGTAGTCTACACATTGTTACGTAACCTTAGATCAGGCTTACACAGCCCCGGGTTGACAGAGTTCGCTCTGAACACTGATACCCATTATGTTCCAATCCCCCAGCATCCAGCCCCCCGAGCGGCCTCCTGCAGGCGGCAGGGCTCACCTCACTGCGGTGGGAGCCACGGCGCTGGTAATTGGTGCACTTTGTGATGCCTTATTGTTTTCACTGGGATGCGCCCGCTTCACTTGAACGATGCGGTAATTGCAAAGGAAGAATAAAGTCTAGATTCCATTTTTCCAAGAATGTGGAAATAGATTTTTGTTGAAGTGTGTCGACTCTGGATATCTAATCTAATTTGTTCTCTTCTGTTTGTTTATTGTCTCAATCTCAGCGCTGCATTCTCGTGGGTGGATCCAAAATGGCAGCGCTAATGACTCCCATAGAGTCTGGGGTGATTCACCTCCAAAATGGCTCCAAAGGAGTCAGTTCAGGGTTAACACTGCGCTCTACGTCTGCTGGGCCACCAACTGTTGTGATCTCAGTAGGGGGAGGACTTTTGATTTGGTTGTGACTGGCAGCTCATGTAAACACTGCATCAGCGAGCGAGATATAGTGGAGGCTGGAGAGAGAAAGTTGAACTGCTGCCAAGAGCCGCAAAGCCAAGTTTTGGCCCTTATAGCAGCACACTGTGTAACAGTGTGTGTGTGTGTGTGTGTGAGTGTGTGTGTGTGTGTGTGCAAGGAAGTGTGCATATGTGTGTGAGGAAGTGTGTGTATGTGTGTGTCCGTGTGTGCCTGTGTGTGCATTGGTGTGTGCCTGTGTGTGTGTGCATGTGTGTGCTTCTCTACAGTACGTGAGCACATGTGCATCTGTGTTTAACCCATTTTACGTAACAGAAGGGGTCCTTGAGTTCAGGCAAATTTAAAGACTGGGCGAGCAAGGAAGAAAGGCATGACGGAAGGGGAGAGAGAGAGGGAGAGCGGTGGAAGGAGCTATATAGAGACAGGGAAGAAGGAGAGGGCGGGGGAAGGGGGCATTGGCAGGCGAGCCGATGGCAAAAAAGGAAAGAAAGTCAAGGAAAAAAAAGGTTGAGGTAGGTTGAGAGGCGCAGAGAAAAGCAAAGCGGGAGGATGAGGGAAAGAGCGAGTCAAAAAATGTCTTTAAGGAAAGGAGAGGACGTAATAACGGAGAGAGGAAAAATATTAGACTGTTCACCACCATGGCCTCAGTCAGCCTAACGGTGGTGACACCTGACATGTCAGGGGCCGAGAAACCCAGGTGAACCAAAGAGACAAAGAGAGAGAGAAGAAAATAGAAAAGGAGAGGACAAATGATGGAAGGAGAGATGTAATGGGAAGGGGCTTGTAAACACAACATTTCATGACAAATGGCCAAAGAGTGGTAGATTGAGGAATGAAGAAAGAAAGAGAGCAAATGAGAGAGAGGGAGAAATTGAGAGTGATAAATTGAGAGAAATAGAAAGAGAATGAGAGAGAGAGAGAGAGAGAGAGAGAGAGAGAGAGAGAGAGAGAGAGAGAGAGAGAGAGAGAGAGAGAGAGAGAGAGAGAGAGAGAGAGAGAGAGAGTTAGAGAGCCAGAGAGAGCGAAAAAGCAGAGCATGGAGGAGAGTTTCTGGTGGGACTCCAAGAGTCAGCATCTGTTTGGCTGAGGCTCAGAAGAGTCTAGTGTTTCAGGCCGGCTCAGCCCGGGGGGACCGCTATTCCGGGCCGCACGGGCCCCTATGAAAAACAGCTTTATGTGGAAACGCAGAGATTGAGGGAGTGGGGGGAGAAGAGAAGGAGAAGGCTATATGGAGGAGTAGAGAACAAAATAAAGGGAGAGAGAGAGAGGGGGGAGAGAGGGAGAGAGAGGGGGAGGAAAAGAGAGAGAGTTGGTGAGAGAAGGACAGAGAGATGGGAGGGGGGGCTGTAGGGGGAGGGGGTTAGAAGAGGAAGAGAGAGAAGGAAAGGCGGAAAATGAGGAGAGAAAGGGAATGTTGTGACCAGGGGGGTCATGGTATGGATATGGAAACTAGAAGTACGGATCACACTGCACGGTGGTGTGTGTGTGTGTGTGTGTGTGTGTGTGTGTGTGTGTGTGTGTGTGTGTGTGTGTGAGATGGTTTGCTTGGAAACATTTGTAGCCATGCTGTCATTCTGTCTCTTTGTCTTTCTGTGGATTTCATCCGCTGCACTTCTTCAACCCCACAGTGAGGATAATGAGGCAGTTTTAACACCCCAACAAACACACACACACACACACACACACACACACACACACACACGCACGCACGCACGCACACGCACGCACGCACACACACACACACACACACCCACACACACACACACACACACACACACACACACACACACACACACACACACACACACACACACACACACACACACACACACACTCACACACACACACACACACATTTTTGTGTCCCTCCTCAACATCTGGGCCAGCTGTGTTGTGGCCCTCAGCCGGGGGACTCCCTCAACTGTCAATCAACCACGTGCGGCCCCCAGGGACCGACACGCAGCTGGCGGACAGGTGCTGCAGCACACCAGCACCTGTGAGCATGTGTCTGTGTGGGTGTGTGTGTATGAGTGTGTGTGTGTGTGTATGAGTGTGTGTGTGTGTGTGTGTATGTGTGTGTGTGTGTGTGTGTGTGTGTGTGTGTGTGTGTATGTGTGTGTGTGTGTGTGAGCATGTGTGAGTCCAGGTTTGCCTGTAAATCTCTGCTCATTTGACCATTACAACGTAAACACACACACCGAGACATTAACTGTATGAAGACTCTTAACAGACATTTGCACCTGAGTGATACATGAGGGTGCACAGAGAAAGTAGTAGGTTCAGAAAATGGTGTGTGTTTGTGTGTCTGTGTGTGTGTGGATCTCTGGATCTCATGAAAAGCCCCCCCCCCCCTCCCTTTTCGAAAGTCCACAAGCAAAGTTTAGCAAAGTTAACACTCATAGGAGAGAGCTTGCTCGATCCCTCCCTCTATCCCTCTCTCTCCTCCCCCCCCTCTCTCTCTATCTCTCTCTCTTCCTTATGGCCCTGTTTCTGCAGGGCACTTTCACTAGTCTTCTAAACAGCTGGAGTATGGAATCAATTGGACATGTGTGTGTGCGTGTTTGTGTGTGGAAGTGGAAGAGAGAGAGCGATAGAGAGATAGAGGGAGATTGAGTTTTTGAGTCGAAAAAAAGGATGTGAGCCATAGAGAAGAGAGACAGTAAGTCAAACGACAAGAAATACAAAGGATAAGGCAAGAGAGGAATGAAGAACGAAGAAAAATAAATACAGCTCATTGCTAAGGTTGGAAAATGTAAAGGAGGAAATAAGCAGGATGCCTTTTCTTTCCAACAAGCGGGATAATCTTTAAACCTCTCTCCCATGTGAACTTTCTTTTAAACACATATCCTTCAAATGCAATATAATAAAACTCTCTCTCTCGTTCTCTCATTCTCTCTTTCTCTCTCTCTCTCTCTCTCGCACTCTCTCGCTCTCTCTCTCTCCACCTAACTCTCCCCAGATCCTCCGGGAGCACATAAGCCAGCGCTATCCGCGTTCTATCAGGCTTTAGGGGGATTTCAGATGATTTGAAGGCACTCCACTTGTCCAGCTTGGATTGATGTAAAGCAAAGCAGCTCCCGCAATAACCAAAAAACCAGAAGATAACACCGTGGCCGAATGGCTTGGGATAGGACCTTGGGGGCCAACTGACCACGTGCAACATAGAGAGCCAAAAAAAAATAGATATACATATATATATATATATATATCTCTCTCTCTATATATATATATATATATAGAGAGAGAGAGAGAGAGAGAGAGAGAGAGAGAGAGAGAGAGAGAGAGAGAGAGAGAGAGAGAGAGAGAGAGAGAGAGAGAGAGAGAGACAGAAAGCCCTCAAGGTGCTAGAATAACAAACTATTTCAAGTGATTTAGGAATTGCCACTGCAGTTGTTATTTCCTGGTCTCTGTGTTGAAGTGGATTCTCGGATTGCCAGAGTGCTATGGGGCGTTCTCCAAATGTTTCAAACTGGTTATTGAGTTGTCGTCAAGACCGTCTTGATGGACAAGGTTGTCTAAGGCGCTGTGCGGCGCACTCACCTCTCGCTTCTTTGAATAGTGTCATTATCTCGTTCTGTTACACAACTTCAACCACTTCACGCCGAACATTGTGCGTCTTCAGTTTTATCGCATCACTCCACCGAGACAACAAAGCACATCTATTTTGTTTTTGTTTTTTTACATGCTCTTTGGGCATTGTGTCGCTGAACGACGCGGGGTTCAGACATTTCAGAAGTGCTATTCGTTGATACCGCCGGGGACGTCTCACCCTGCCGCTATACCTATCTTAAGCCTGAGCTACCTCAAAGTACGCCTGTACACACAACTGAAGAAATAAAAAAAACAGATTGGTAGCAAACACACGCATCCATCTTCAATATGAAGACTTTCTCATTCTTTCTCTGATATATATCTTTGTTTCTTTCAGTCTTCCAACTTTGGGTAAAGGGATTTGCCGGCAGCTACAGTGGGGTTGCTGGTTTGAGTTTCTGTGTGAAGGTGTCTCTAACCTCTAACTTTATTAATTTAATCGAACTAAGCCCCCTGCTATGACGGCCACTCCGTCCATCATCATTCAGGGTTTGGCTTAGCTGCGGACATGCCAAAGGATATCAGTTAATACTTCAACGGCTGTTTCATAACCCAAAGTACTTACCACTCCTTTAAGTATAAGTAGGAACAGAATTACTGGCTCACCATTTCTTCATATTTTTTTTTTCTTTCTTACATCTAGTCATTCTCCTTGGCACACACACTACACTAGTTCTTCTGAGCGACTTA
>NC_044050.1:7663706-7671206 GCF_902167405.1 Gadus morhua | reverse complement strand
TATGTGTGTGTGTGTGTGTGTGTGTGCTCGCCTCTGTGTGTGTGTGTGGGGGTGTCTGTGTGTGTGTGTGTGTGTGTAAGTGACTGTGTGCGGGCCTACTGTTTGAAGTGTAAGCAAGCATGACATTAGGTTTTTATGTGTGATAAGTGTCCCTCTGCCTCAGCCCTTATAGAGACAAACCCCCCCATGTCCTCTCTAGGACACTGTCAACGGATACTCCCCCCCCCCCCTACACACACACAAACACATGCCTTCCTGCGAGTAACACACATATGTATGTATGCAGCATGTACGTATACATACAGGCCAATAAATCTCATGTGTGTTTATAATAGCTCAGCTTGTAATCGTACACCCTTTGTTGCTACATTGTGTAACAATCTTTCCTTCATGCACATGCACACACACACACACACGCATGAAGACATCCCTATCCCTCTGCAAACTAGAAATACCCTCATCCCGAGCTGTGGGGGTCCGTCGCCGGGGTGTGTGTATATGTGTATGTGGCCACCGTGTGCAATGTGGCCGTGAGTGTGCACGCGAGTGTGCACGTCTGATGCTCCATTAACTGTGACTGGTGACAGCCCTTTGATGATCCGGCAACAGTTCTCTTATCCCAGCACTGAGCGAGCACACACACACACACACTCGCTCAGTGCTTGGATAAGAGAGAGAGAGAGAGAGAGAGAGAGAGAGAGAGAGAGAGAGAGAGAGAGAGAGAGAGAGAGAGAGAGAGAGAGAGAGAGAGAGAGAGAGAGGGAGATAAACACAGTGAGTGAATCATAGAGAGAGTTTTAAAAAGTGTGGTGGGGCCGTGAGGGGGTAGGCATGGAGGACAGCAGACATGGTCGGCTGAAGGGGAGTTCAGCTTAATATTCTTCATTACATCCAAGGCTTAGCGTGAGCTCTTCTGCGCCATGCTAGTAGTTATTCTACTTGCACTGCAACATCCTTTCAGATAATGATACAATATATAAAACTACCGGTATGTGAAAAAGATGTTGGAAGTGTCCTTTCTTCTTTGCCAATTTCTTTCTGTTCAGCACTTTACAAACAATGGGATAGAGTTGTGCTACAAGTAAGGACTTTTATATGGCAGTCAACAGCAAGATGCTTGAAAGAGGATATAACATCTTTGTGTATCGCTCGCCTGCAATTCGTTTTCACCCCAAATTTCTCATCTCCTGTTCTCAACAACTCCTGTAATGTGTCATTTCAAACCACGGCAGATAGTGTACGTCTGAACGCACAGTGACTGCCAACACACTTTTACATTAAAGTTCAAGATAATCCAAAGGTTTACAGACTGGAGAAACTTAAACGTCCTAATGGTATCAAGGTGTATTGCCGTCTGTCTGGCTGCAATCTTCCAACCAATGATGTCTTCATTCGACCTGATTGAACGGTGTGTATTTGAACGTCTGTCTTAAGTGACTTCTAGATAGAGATCAGGGGGACAAGGGGTAGAGAAGGGGGGGCTATTGTTTTTGAATCCTTTACAAGAAGAGTGTAGGCAAAGGCAGGAAGACGTCTTGACATGTGTTTAGCATTTAGCCATCAGACAGAGGAAGATTCATGACATTTCCACTCTTCTAATCAAAAGGGTCTTTTTTGTTCTCGTCTTTTTTTCTATCTGAGTCCATCGTGTGGGAGAGATGTAGTCTGCTTGCTCTGCCAGGTGCGTGTGTGCATGTGTATGTGTGTGTGTTTGTGTCTGTGTATGTATATGTGTGTGTGTGTGTGTGTGTGTGTGTGTGTGTGTGTGTGTGTGTGTGTGTGTGTGTGTGTGTGTGTGTGTGTGTGTGTGTGTGTGTGTGTGTATGTGCATGTGCCGGTGCATGAGCGATGAGGTATGTGGCTATGGGATAGCAGCTTAAATAATAAGTGATACATCCCTGGATGCTTCCAGAACTCTCTCCAGCTGGGATCAGCCTGAGTTCCATCCAGAACAGCAGAGACAGGACGGAAAGAAAGAGCAAGAGAGAGAAAGAGGGAGAGAGGGAGAGAGGGAGAGAGCGAGAGAGAGAGAGAGAGAGAGAGAGAGAGAGAGAGAGAGAGAGAGAGAGAGAGAGAGAGAGAGAGAGAGAGAGAGAGAGAGAGAGAAGGCGAAAGAGAGAAGGAGAGATATGCACCGATTGGCTGACATCTGCCTGGCATCCCTTCACCTTGGATACTCTCTGACCAAACACTAACCCTCCCTCCCCGCCTCCCCCTCTCCCCGCAAATCCATCCATCTTTAATAAAGCAGGAGGAAAAATGGCATTACTCATCTAACGAGGGCAAGGGTCCAAGAATCACACAGTTCTCCCTTTACACGTCTACACTTCTTGTCCTGAGAGTGTGAAATAGTATGTGTGTGTCTGTGTGTGTATGTGCGTGTGCGTGTGTGTTTGTATATATATAGGGTTTGTGTATACTTTTTGTTTTGCAATGCTTGGCTATAATTGTGAGTAGTGATTGTGTATGTGCGTGTGTTGTTGTGTGCATGCATGTGTGTGTATATGTGTGTGTTGCTGACCTTGGAAACCCTTCATACCTTACGTACACACTTCTAGGAAAAATCCTTCTATAGGGTATGTCTTCACACATAGACACACATAAACCCCCTTATACACAGTTACACACACACACAAACACACACACTCGCAAACAAAACTTGTGCACAAACTTGCCAACGCAGCAGAATGCGGCCCTAACAGCGAGGCTCCTACAGTGGCCGTTTGACAGACTGAGGTAAACAGCAGTAAACAAGAGATTGTTCTTGGCAGGGCCCGGGGCCCGGACCGTTCCGAGAACTGCAGGAGGTCCCGCTGGGGCTGGGGCCGGATGATATCACATGACCTGCTGTGATTTAAGTCAACATCATTACTCATCACCAGGACGCACTCCCTCAGCCACCCCTCGCCCCACACACAAACTGTATTCATGAGTGGTAGAAGTACACTGCATATATTAGAGATGGGGATTTGCAATGATTTCACAGATCGAGTGATCGCATTATGGATATGATTCCAAATCAAATACTCACACAGGGAAAACAACATATTATAGAAAAATCTTGGCTGCGCGTCAATGCTTGTTAAAACGCATACGTGCACGAATAACGCCGCAGATCAAAACCCAAGATATTCCATCATAATAAAGTCTTAAAGCTTAGCCTTTTGTCTTTTAACACAGGAAGGGGAATACGAGCAATTATTCTTAATGTAACAACCATTTTGGTTCACTTTTGGTTGGTAGCCAATATTCTTTTTTTTATTCAAATTGCAACCTTGGTAATAAAGTTGTATTTTTCACCTGGTCGTCCACGGTAGCCTGCTTGAAACAACAGGACACAGGCAAGGTATCTCAGATGTGCTCTTAGTAGTCCTTTCAGAACATGTAGTTTCACCACAGCAGACCCATATCCATAACATTACATGACACAGCCTAGTGCAATTGAAGTTAGATTATCCTAGCACCGCAATTGACCTATCCTCAGTTCTTATAAATTGGCCTTTACATTAGCATTAATGGAAAACACAACTGCAAAAACCGCACCACAAATGCAAAAGCCAGAACAATAAATGTGAGAGTGGCAACAAAACGGAAGTGAGCATCAACGGATTATGACAATGAAATGGAACAACTATTATTGCATGCAGACTAGTATTATATACTAATAAAGAATATATATTTGAAAAGCCTGATGTCATTAAAAACAAGTCATCTTTGAAACATGACCTTCTCTTCACCAGCTTATCGGCATCACACAAGAACCTGAATATAGAATCTAAAACCTCTCAAACCTGCAAGAACTTTTACGCTACCACATGTTTAGGCAAAGCAAAGCTATCCACTTTCTAAACTGTGTTGGGTATTTGCATTTGTGTTGTTATTTTTTTCATTTTTTGTAGTTTAGTTCAAGAACAGAGCCTGAGCTCGTCTTCAGTAGGTTATATGAGTTGAGAAAATGCTATGTATTCGTGTTGTAACTGATCTGATGTTAATAGGTGACGCAATGTTCCCGCCGCAGAGAAGTAGGTCTTTTTTTTGCGTACAAGCACATCAAAGCCAACGTGTGGGCTGTATAAATATATTTATTGATTTGTTTATGTAGGATACGTATGATGAATGGAGCCAACATGTAGTTATCAAATACATAAAAATAAATTGAGGAGGTACGTCACCATGAGTAAACGATTGACACAAAGAATGTGTGTAGGAATGAAAGTATATATATATGCATCTAAGTATATATCTATATATCTATATAAATATAGATATAGATATATATACAGTATATACAGACATACCCAGACATGCGCACGCACATGGCTGTGAAAAGGCAGCAGGTCCTTTGGCTGATGCACAGCTGACGCACAACAAGTGACCCACTATAAGTGGATTTGTAATCCGCAAGAGGATTCCAACTTTGTTTACTGCCAAAAGCTGCTGCTACTGTGTGTGTGTGTGTGTGTGTGTGTGTGTGTGTGTGTGTGTGTGTGTGTGTGTGTGTGTGTGTGTGTGTGTGTGTGTGTGTGTGTGTGTGTGTGTGTGTGTGTGTGTATGTGTGTGTTAGTGTGTGTGTGTGTGTGTGTGTGTGTGTGTGTGTGTGTGTGTGTGTGTGTGTGTGTGTGTGTGTGTGTGTGTATGCATGGGTGCTGTCCCTTTCACTCACTATTTCCTCTGTGCATATCATATCTGAGTCTGATGTGTGGCCAATCACATGCCTGGGCTTCTTGTGACTGAAATGGAAGTACGCTGCAGTGCAGAACATCTCTAGATGTGTCAACTCGCATGCCTGTGTGCAGATCAGTGTGTCACCTTGCAAAAAAAAGCCACGCACACGCACACAGTCACACAAACAGCGGCCGGTACTTTGTGTACATCCGTTGGCTAAGTGGCTTTACAACCCGGGGTTCGGGTGATGGTGTGTGTGTGTGGGTGACAGGTCTGCCAACACCCAGTTTGGGGCCAAGTCAGACTCTCCCACTGTTGTACGGACCAGGCTAACGGCTAATACTACCATCAGGGCTAACCCAGAGGGTCGGCGGGTCGAAGCCCTGATCCGACCTGCTGTTGGCGCGCCCGCCGAGGCCAGACTCGTGGCTAAGGCTAAGAAGAGAGGCCAGGCGAGGTGACGCGAGCCACGAGGGCTGAAGGAGCATGAAATCCACTTTCAGGAAGGACGTGGACGTCTCGCCAGGCGCGTTTGGTGCGAGGTCGCCTCACTAAGCCGTTGGGGCTGACGCAACACCGCGGCCCGGCCGGGGTCAGGAAGTGGTAATGCGACCGCCCGCAGGGCCGCTGCTGCCACGGCGACAGAGCCACGGCGGAAAGGCCACATCGACCACCGGGAGACCGGTGTGTGGGGACTTTATATATGTCTTGCTCCCCTGCTGCCACCAGGGGGAAGAAGTGGTTGTGCCGTTGAGTGACAAGCCTGCTTAGTGTCTTAATGGAAGCTGAGGAGCTGCAGCCAAACCACAGACTTTAGACAGGGATCTCAAAGCCTGTAATTATGGCAAGGTTTTTAAAGTCACTTTGCCTTGGTGTGTGTGCGTGTGTTTACGTGTTTACGTGTGTGTGTGTGTGTGTGTGTGTGTGCGTGTGTGTGTGTTTGTGTGTGTGTGTGTGTGTGTGTGTGTGTGTGTGTGTGTGTTTGTGCGGTGTGTCTATGTAGATATATGAGTATCACACAGTGTTTCATCGGTGCCATGTGTCTCCTGTGTGGTGCACACAAGAGAGAGAAAGAGAGAAAGAAATGAAAGTTGTTGGGGTAAGCGGAGCTGCGTTCAATTAGGATAAAACCACATATTTACAAACAGTGGGGGAGAGCTGATTCTCTGTGAGTCATCAACCAAGAGGCACACTTGCACTTTTGACTCAGGGCCTCCCTCTCTCATCCACCAAGCCAAGACAGAGAGACATAGAACCAGACAGAGATGTACAAATACAGGAGATGGTGAGAGAATGAGGAATGGCCAGAGAATAAAAGAAAACAAGGCCATTCCAACACAATGAAAGACTTCCTCATAAAAGATGGTTTCAACTAGAGACAAATTACCTTATGTAGATGAGCTTGATGGCTTTGATATGAATCCTATTTGAAGTTTCTCATTGTCAAAACGTTCTACTTCAAAAACAACTGGGAGTATGTGTATTTGTGTATGTGTGTGTGCGTTTGGCCTGTTTCTCCTGGTTAGCTTTCAGCACCTACAAACCCCGGCACACGGCCCGCCACGTGACCACTGTTTGTTTTAACCTGACCTCGCTGTGTCTGTGTGTGTGTCTGAGTGGTTGTGTGTGTCTGTGTGTGTGGTGAACCACATCAAAGGCCAATGGAGTGTCTCAGTTGTTGTGACCTACGACCCAAGTGTGCTCCAAGGCATGGAAGGGGAGGCCAGTGCAGAGAGTGAAAGTGATTCAGAGCACACCCACACTCACACAAACACACACACATTCAATGTGTGTGCGTGAGCGTGTATGTGTTTGTGTGAATCCGGCAATTTCCACATGATACTGGGTAGATGTAATTCCCCATATTTCTTTCCACAATAGACAGCAAAAACACAGCTTCAGTGTGGATGGACGAAGTCCTAGTCCTGAAAATCACTGCAGAGAGAGAAGACTGCAGACTCTTTTTATCATTCCCACTTGAACGCTACCTTCCCAGCTAGCTATGTGTTGGCATGTCTCCTGTAGCTTGGGAAATATATAAGTTTAGCCCTTGATTAAATATCAAACACTTGCTTCAGCATGTGCATGGTACATGAGTCACCAGTGAAGCTGTGTGTGTGTGTGTGTGTGTGTGTGTGTGTGTGTGTGTGTGTGTGTGTGTGTGTGTGTGTGTGTGTGTGTGTGTGTGTGTGTGTGTGTGTGTGTGTGTGTGTGTGTGTGTGTGTGTTTGTGTGTGTTTGTGTGTGTGTGTGTTTCAACATGTTGGTCCAACCTTCACTAGATGAGTCATTCCCTCAGTGTGCACAAATGTGTTTTGTGTGTGTGTTTATATATGTATGTGTGTGCTTTACAGCTGTGATAACTTACAGCACTCTGCATTTCAGCTATGCTGTCATGGTACATTACATTTTCCCTTTATGTGCACAAATTCACACATGCACACAGATACAAACACATACACATAGATGCACACACACATGCACACGCACACGCACATGCACACACTTGTGAAAAAGGCTCATTTGAGGAGAATATCCCATTTGACTAGTTATGGCTGAATACAAATACCATTAAAAGTTCTTTAAGTTGAACTCTGATCTCCCTTGTTCGATGCCTTCAGCTCCACTTACGAAAAACAATGTCCCTGACATCAGGGCTGTTTGCATATGTGTGTGTCTGTCTGTGTGTGTGTACATGTTTGTGTGCGTAAGTATGATTCTTTACGCGTGTGTGTGTGTGTGTGTGTGTGTGTGTGTGTGTGTGTGTGTGTGTGTGTGTGTGTGTGTGTGTGTGTGTGTGTGTGTGTGTGTGTGTGTGTGTGTGTGTGTGTGTGTG
>NC_044050.1:7656206-7658706 GCF_902167405.1 Gadus morhua | reverse complement strand
TGACGCGGTTCAGCAATGGCTTGCGGCAAAAATAGAAATGCTACGGAATGATAGCGCTGCGGCACGGCGAGCCGCTCCCGGGACGTTGCTGAGACGTTCCGCAGCCGCGCCCGGTGGAAATGGTCTCATTGATTAGAGTGGAACCTATCTGCTGCGTTGACCGCGGCCATGACGTGCCGCTGCCGTAACGTTGCCGTAACGCGTCCGGTGGAATCGAGCCTTAAGAGAGTGGGGGTGCAGAGAGAGAGAGAGAGAGAGAGAGAGAGAGAGAGAGAGAGAGAGAGAGAGAGAGAGAGAGAGAGAGAGAGAGAGAGAGACGCGAGAGAGTGAGAGAGAGAGGAGCAGGAAAAACCTAGCGACTGACAATATTCCCTCTGCTGCTTCTGAAGCTGTCTATCTCTCTGTGAAACTTCTCCCTCACTCTGTCTTCTCCTCCCTTGCCCTCTGCTCCACTTTCTACCTCTGGCCGACGTCGTGCGCTCGCTGGCAGCAGCTGTGCTAGCGTGCGTGCGTGCTCACATCGGCCGTGCGCGTCCACTGCTAGTCCTGTCACGGATCACACACCATATCTCCTTACACACCTCGCATGACGAATCCGCTGTCTGCCGGCCACGGGCTACACTGGACGAGAGGCGGGGAAGAGAGGGAGAGAAAGAGAAAGAAGGAGAGAGAAAGAGAGCGAGAGCTTTGTCCTCAGAAAGAGGGAAATCAGAGACAAAACAGACTGAAGAAAGAGAATTAGAGTGTTGGGCGAGGGTGAAAGGGGACGAGATTTCTCTCTGCGGCGGTTTGTTGCTGTTGATTCGGACGGAGGTAATCCACGTGTGAAACACATCGGACAAAACTGAACGCATTCGCTCTCCATGCACTTGAAAGTTTACAACACAAAAACAAAAGAAAAAGCGACTTGTATCTTCAGAGGCAAATTGCGACTATTCCCTCCCGTGCCCCAAATAAGATAATTATACCGCTGCGCAGTCTCTCTGGGCTCAGCAAAACATTTTGCAACAATTGCCGTTCAGCGACTAACATGTGAATACGCCTTTTCTTCTCTGACTCAGTGTTTAACAAGGCAGGCTGTTTAAATGTCCATCGCTTTTTCACACCACCAAACACAACAACCCACTCATAATCCCACCTATAAAGTGCAGTGCGGTGGACTATGATCCGCCTGCTCCCAGTTCCCTGCACCAGAAAACCATCCACTATGTTTAAAGTCTTACTTCTAGATCGTGTTCTAAGTGCAGCGTTTGATGTTCTAGAACTAGATAGTGGAACAGTGGAACCAAAAGATAGCACTTGATTCATTTAAGACAGGGAATAAGTACAGGAGGACCAAGTTGATAAAATACTAAATTGCAAAAAAAAATAATGAACAGAAATACACAGGAAATGTTGTCATTAAAGGAGTAGTGTTCTAGGAAACACCCTTGTGGACACTGTATTTAAACGTTAGATAGTAAATGACGAGTGTTAATGTGACTAAAGCCGCCACTGTGCAGAATGCAGTGTTCTGGGAGATTGTGTTCCACCATGTCCTGTGTGGGGCCAGCAGGGAGACCCAGCTGGGCTGGACCTCAGTGTGGGGCCACGAGGGCCCCCGTTACGCTACCCCGCTCCACCCAGGGAACACCAGAGCGGCCTGGACCTCAGCTGTGGGTCTGAGTGTGTGTGTGTGTGTGTGGTTTTGTGGGTTAGTGTGGTTGTGTGGTTGCCTGGTGCCAAAGAAAACCGTGGCATCAGGTGCCCAAAGTGTGTTGTTGTTGATGCTGTTGTGCAGCAGCATTAAAAGGAAGCAGGGATACTAATAATCACACGCACACACACACACACACACACACACACACACACACACAGACACACACGTACATAAGCACACACACACAGACACTCACACACATAAGCACAAACACGCACACTCACAAAATTAAACAATCAGACACAAACTAACATACACACATATGCAAAACACACATTTTCCTATTCCTTCAGAAGCATTTTGTGTGAAGCTAACTTCTGATCACATTCAAGTGAAGAGAGTCTGGATTTAAACGTTCAGACATGATGGAACAGATCTTTCTTTCATTCATTTTCTTTACCAGAGCCAGCTGATTCTCTCTCTAGGCCCTGGAGGGACATACACACGCACAAACACACACACACACACACACACACACACACACACACACACACACACACACACACACACACACACACACACACACACACACACACACACACACACACACACACACACACACACAAACCAACACAAAGCCTTTTCTGGTTGGATCTACTCTCCGGCTGCCGTCGCTGGTCCCCCTAACCCACTGTGGGTTTTTCTGCAGCCGTCGTAATCCAGGAGAACTCTTCATTGAGACCGTCTCAACAGATGCACTGTGCTGTGCGCAGGGCAGCCATGCATTTTAATATCAGACAAATGCCTTGGCAGGAAACGTAAGAGTCAAACACGTGCTCCTGAATATTTATACACCCCCAT
>NC_044050.1:7618706-7651206 GCF_902167405.1 Gadus morhua | reverse complement strand
AAATACTAATTCTAACATCTTATTGATATTTAAATCAAAAAGTTATGCATAAAATGAATACAAATTCAAAAAAGCACATTAATTAGGTTGGGCAAAATTATAAAAAAAGTACATTTGGCTGCAGAGATATGTGGTCGATATGACCTTCACTCGAGAGCTTTAGAAATTCCTATTCTGTCAAGGAAGCCATAATTCAATATAATGAGTGTTGTATCCAAGGTGAATAGCACATGGCAAAAACTTAAGCAAATGAAGAAAACATGTGCGGCACTTATTATTTTATACAGGGTTATATGATCTCTCTCTCGTGTCAAAGAAATAAAAAAGTCTGTGGAAAATGAGCCAAACTCCCGTCTGTGCGGATTTTTAATAGCTTAGCAACGTCTCGTGTTTAATGTTTATCACCAAATAACACCTCTTTAAAATAGCAAAATAAATAAATAAACCTTAAAGAAATCCAGTTCCCAGCTCCTTTCAATGCAAAAGTAGAACGATCTAACGACAAAACCTTTGTTTTCAGCTTGACAGAAGAAACTTCTCTGTTTCGAATAACGTGTTTACCACGTCTCTCCATCACTGGAGCTCTACACACAGAAGCACAGGTCTCTCTCCTAAACATTGTGTATGTTAAGGACAGAGACGCCCAAACAAAAGGTCAGTGTTTAATAGTTTGATAACAGAGTTTAATACCACACCCAACATACCAACACTTTAAACAGTGAATTGCCCTCTTGGAGGTTTTCTATGTATTATAATAATAATAATTATCTTATGAAGTCTGCTAGTATCATATTTCCATATAAGTGATTGTGTTTGTGTTTGTGTGTGTGTGTGTGTGTGTGTGTGTGTGTGTGTGTGTGTGTGTGTGTGTGTGTGTGTGTGTGTGTGTGTGTGTGTGTGTGTGTATGTACAGTATGTATATGCATGTGTGTGTGTTGGTGTGTGTGCCTCTGTGCGTTTGAAGGCATGTGTGTGTGTGTGTGTGTGTGTGTGTGTGTGTGTGTGTGTGTGTGTGTGTTGGTGTGTGTGCCTCTGTGCGTTTGAAGGCATGTGTGTGTGTGTGTGTGTGTGTGTGTGTGTGTGTGTGTGTGTGTGTGTGTGTGTGTGTGTGTGTGTGTGTGTGTGTGTGTGTGTGTGTGTGTGTGTGTGTGTTTCTGTGCATGTGTGTATGTGTATGTGTGTGTGACTGAAAATTCATGTTTGGTCCAGAGCCCTCTTGGCCGTCTAAATGCTCTGGTCTCCTAATGCCCAGAGTTGTCTCCTCTGAACCCGAGCAGAGAGCTGGATTAAACTCTGTGATGTGGTGTCCCTGACCCACCCTGCATGATCTGTACGCTGTTCTATACATCACATAAATATCTATCACATTGTGTATTAGCTGTGTGTAGTAGCTGGATGGAAAAGCTTAAACATTGGGCTTTTGAAGAAAAGTAAAGAAGTAATTTGCTGCGCACCCCGCACAATATTGAAACACAACGTTGAAAAGAGCAAGATCGTGTTTTAATGTTTGGCAGAGCGGAAAAAAGAGATGGGAACTTTAAATCAGCGATGCTGGTGCTGCTAAAAACAAGACTTGAATTTCAACCCTCTTCTCTCTCTCCGTGTTGTTATCCTATGCATCTACAATCTGAAGATGAACTGACAAGCATCTACCTCACACACACACACACACACACACGCACACACCCAGTCCACTCAGCTTTGGCAACTTTATGGCTGAAATTAACAACAGATCATTTTTGGGGGAAATTTGGTGAAAGTGGGAGCGGAGGCCTGGTGAGTCCATCAGCCTCTCCCTCCACAACTCAACAGCTCCAGCACCTTCCATCATGTCATTCATGACCAACAGAGGGGCTTCCTCTCTCTCTCTCTCTCTCTCTCTCTTCCTCCCTCTCTTCCTCCCTCTCACTCTCTTCCTCTCTCTCAAATCCATACATCTTTCCATCTGTACATTCGTGAACGTAAATCTAAATCAAGGGGACTTTCCTGGTCAGGAAAGATACAAGGATTTTCACTTGGCGGGTTCTCTGGATGTAAGGACAGGGAGCTCAAGAATGGTTCTCCTTTTTTTTTCTCTGTCTCTCTCTCCCTTTTTTTCTGTCTCTCCTTCTTTCGCGAGCCCCGTCTTTTCTCACAGTGGCGTCCAAGCCGTGACGGTCTCTGCCGGCGAGGAGGGGAGCGGGAGGGGGATCTGGCAGCAGGAGGCGCCGCGTCTGGGGTGAGGCGGTGGTAGGAATAGGCACAGAGAGCACATTTCACACCTCCCTCCGAATGACTGCAAATTTCCTGTATTCCGCTAGTGATTGGAAACATACTCAAAACATCTTTTCGCGATTACGCTTTGTATGAAAATATAGAGGGTTCTTTTTTGGTACAAATCTTTTTTGCGGCGAAAGGGATCCAAAATATGAGTAAGATGGAGTGCACTGAGCTAACCTTGGACAGCGATTTGAGTCGCCGTGATTTTATTTTATTTAATTTTTCTCCTTTTCAATAAGTCAGCAGAGTGGGCTGATTTAAGCCGAAACAGAGCGAGGCTATAAATCAAATAGGCTGCGATGATGTAAAGCAGGCGAAATTAACTCTCCACAGATGGTACGGCGCTGGTCGCTGTCGCCAAGCAGGAATTTCCACAGAAGCCACATTAATATTACACACAAAGAGGAGAAAAAAGAAGACAAAAAACGAATAATAATAACCCTGCTCTGAGTGAAGAAGCACCATTCTGTGTGTGTTTACAGCAGCCGAGCCAGAGGGACGGACCCCGCTAGCGTGTGGCTTCCTGGCACCACACTCAGGTCCCGGGGCCAACAGATCACTATCTCCCTAATAACATCAGTCACTCGCGGTAATAAAACGCTAAAAGTAATGCGCCGAAAATAATGTGCTGCTCACTTAGGTGACCCCCTAGCCACGTGGGCTGTGCTGGGGCCCACACCTCTACTCCCCCTCCTGCTCCTCCTGAGGCTCCTGGCTGCTACCCTCCACAGGGCTTTGTCCGGGAGGAAGGCACCGTGTCATGCTAGCCGGGTTGTGGTCTTTCTAGGGTTCGAGGCCGTGAAAAAGGTTGCGTGTGGTTTGGCTGATACGACCAATATTTGTTATGCTTTGCCAATGAGACGGCTTCCGTGGATTTGGCTAATAGTTAGCTTGCTAGCTAGCTTGCTATAGCCAAGTCTGGCTGGCTGGCTGGCTGGCTGGCTCTATTGCTTCCACTGATGGTGAGCCCTGAGATTCCCCATTGCATCATTCGCCACTCTGCCGTAAACAAAACACAAGACATCTTCCACTCCTTCCCACAATAACGGCAACATGCACCCTCTGCCAGACTGAACAATCCCTGTTTCCGCAGCTCTTCCCCCTGCACCCTGTGTCTCTCCCTCTTGCCTTCGACGTGCCTCTCTTCCTCTATCAGCCTCCTACAGAACAAACAAAGGGGATCATGGGAGGCTCTACCTCAGTGAGAGCAACAATGAGGTTGATGTTTAAGGAGACAAAACAAGTGTGCTGAGGATCAGAGGGAGGGAGAGGAGGGGGAATACAAACGCGCTAAAGAGCGACACAAACGCAAGAACCAAACAAAAAAACTAACAATGAGGGCTTCTCTCGCTCTGTCTGCAACACCAAAGGAACCGTTGGCACGCAGCATGGTGGAAAAGTACATGGTGGGAACAACGTAGTCTAAACACACACACACACACACACACACACACACACACACACACACACACACACACACACACACACACACACACACACACACACACACACACACACACACACACACACACACACATTTCTTAATACTTTCAATCCCTCCCCTCTCTCCCTTTCTCTCTCTCACCCTCTCTGAGATCTCCACCAAGCATGTAGAGCAGAACCTTCTATCTGGAGGTGGGTAAGTGTTCAGAGTGCCCACTGGGTCAGCTAGATAAGACGTGACAAGACAAAACCCGTTCTCCACCAGGCCTGACCTGGGCTTCAGCCAGCTCCAACACACCGTCAGCCTGTTGTGCCGTCAGCCAAAGCACAGTACGCATGACTGTGGTGAAGTGGCACATAAAAATGATATAGTGACATAACAGGGCATATGGATGAGTGGATGGACTAAAGGAGCCGACTATAGAACAATCACACTTTAACTAAAGCTGTCTTTTGTATGTAATATTTGTAAAAGAGACCAAAAAAAGATATTTAAAAGTGTTCCTTTAACTGATTGATATAAATATCAAATGTCTTAAATGCTTATGATGTGTAATTGAGCGAGTGTGTGTGTGTGTGTGTGTGTGAGCTTGTTTGAATCCATCGCTATGTCAATAAAAAAAATATATTTTTCGATATCACAATTATCAATGAGAGTAGGGAAAATCACAGTGATCGAAAAAGAGACAATTTTACTCAGACTGCTAACTGAGAAAGAAAATGTTGTACACCCTACTGAGACAGAAAATGTTGAGCAACATTCTGAGAAAGAAAATGTTGAACACCCTACTGAGGAAAAAGCCACACTAGATTGTTGTCCGCGATTGCCTGGCAATTTTTTATTGAAATTCTGAATAGAATTACAAATATAATGTAGATGTATTTGATATAATGGCATAAAATATTTTATTTCCATTCTGTTTTGGAGTTAATGTATAAATATTTCAATAATGCATTTATACCCCATTGCTAAATAAACCAAGAAAATGATCCACAATTTAAAATGACCAGGAAGAACACCTCAAAATAAATGAATGTTGTGACGATGTCATTAAAATCAACGATAATAACATAATACAATGATAAAAAAAGCGGTTGTAGCTTGAATTAGTGGTACTGATATAAAATAAGTAAATAACGTTGCGTTACTAGGTAATGAAGTGTGCGCTAACACACAACACAGCCTCCCTGAGGCCTTCTGTTTATCATAGTAGCAGACAGGCCAGCGCAGCCAGACTGGACCTACTGCCAGGCTGTAGCCGGGCCGCACAAAGACCTTGCCCCCGTCTACGGCCCCGTCTGTGAGTGTGTGTGTGTGTGTGTGTGTGTGTGTGTGTGTGTGTGTGTGTGTGTGTGTGTGTGTGTGTGTGTGTGTGTGTGTGTGTGTAAGAGAGCGAGATAGAGAAAGAGAGACAGGTGCAGGAGCGCTTGGTTATATTCAAATTAGTGTAGATATTTGGGCATCATTTAGTGTGTTTGAAGAACAAATCTGTTTTTATTGTATGTGTGTGTGTGTGTGTGTGTGTGTGTGTGTGTGTGTGTGTGTGTGTGTGTGTGTGTGTGTGTGTGTGTGTGTGTGTGTGTGTGTGTATGTGTGTGTGTGTGTGTGTGTGTGTGTGTGTGTGTGTGTGTGTGTGTGTGTGTGTGTGTGTGTGTGTGTGTGTGTGTGTGTGTGTGCCGAAACTGGGTGACTCCAGAAATGTTCAGTTGAGATAATATTAGGTTGTTTGTATGTGTGTGTGTGTGTGTGTGTGTGTGTGTGTGTGTGTGTGTGTGTGTGTGTGTGTGTGTGTGTGTGTGTGTATGTGTTAGTGTGTGTTTGTGTGTGTGTTTATATTTTTGTCGCCAGTCAATGGCGAAGCACAGTGTGTTTTGAAGGTTTTGGCCATAACAGTGTTGAATTTTAGAGAGAGAGTAAGAGAGATAGAGAGAAACAGCAAGAGAGCGAGAGAGAGAGAGAGCGATCAGTGTTTTTGGCCAGGTTTTAAAAATCTACAACAGGGCCAGTGTGTTGGCTACACGTCCAGCGACAGTACACACACTTCGCTGAACTGCAGCAGCGGCTGGCCGTGTGTGAGTGTGTGTGTATGCGTGAGTGTGTGTGTGGGGGATCACGTATGTGTGTATCCGTGATGTTTGGCTGAATCCAACTGTATCTATGATAATGTTTGGCCGAGAGCATGCACTGTGGCTGTTGGCTGTGTGAGTGTCCGCAGCACACCAAACGCTCTTTGGCTAAAAGTACACGACAGACTTTTTGTGTTGTGCTCATGCCTTGTTTGTTGGTGGTTATTTAGTTGAATATAAGTATATTTAACCCCTTTTTGAATGTGACCATGACTGAAATGCTAACTATGAGAGTACAGGATTGTATGACTATGCATGCGTTTGACTTTAGGGTTGAACACAAACACACACACATACACATACACACACCACTTATGACCGAGCCAATCTCTCAGCACTAAATAGTTGCTTTAAAAAGCCATAAAGCTACAACAAGGTTTAAAAAAAAATTCTATGCCATAGGAACACATTCTTACAGCGTGCAACACAGAGACAATATCTGTTCTTAAAAGTGTATGTCCGTATGCAGTGTAATAATGTGACGCACAAATACAAGCCAGAGCATCAGCCAAATGTCTTCTTAATATACGTATTTACTTCATATCTGCTTTTGAAGATGTGAGAAAATAATTAAATATTAATTAAAAAGCAATGTACATTTTATATAATCTACTATGTTTAACATCACTTCATAATTCATTAATTCATTAATCAATTAATAAGTCAATTATATTAATTGAAAACTTAATAAAATTTATAAAACAAAATATTTATGTCTTGTTCTTTATTGTTGTTCCAAATGTCTTTGACGGGTTTAATAAACAAGTGGTTTAAATAAAGTGCTACCATCTGATATGAATAAATATGTGTATATTTGTGTATGCATGCGTGTGCATGTTTGTACCCAGGTTTATATGTCTTATGTCGACATATATGTGTGTGTGTGCATATGTTTGTATCTAGGTTTATATGTCTTATGTCGACATATATGTGTGTGTGTGTGTGTGTGTGTGTGCGTGTGTGTACCAAGGTTTCTATGTCCTACGTTGACATATGTTTGTGTGTGTGTGTATGCGTGTGTCTGCGTGTGCCTGTATGTGTATGTATATGTTTGTGCGTGTGTGCATGAAAATATCAGGAACACACACACGTCACACACACGTCACACATGCTACTCTCGTGCGCACATCCCCCCCCCGCACATGACACAGCTGCTATCCCTCAATAGGAGGTGGTAGGGCCACGTACCTGGCGTGTGGACGAAGTAGGCCAGGTAGAGGTCCAGCTCCTTCACCGACACCCCGATGTGATGGGGCTGGACGCACAGGCCGTGGTTGGAGCACTGGGGCGACTTGACCAGCCGTTCTCCGTCCGTGCTCTCCAGAGGGCTGCCCTTGAACAGGATCACCATCACCAGGTCCAGCCGCCACACCTTGTCTGCCTGCCGCAGGCAGTCGATACGCCGGATCTTGCCCTTCTGGTCGGGGTTGGACAGCACGCAGCACGGGGCCTTCTTGCCCGTGATGGTGAGCACAAAGTCCTCGCGGAACTCGGGCCGGATGTCCTTGCGCAGCTTGGCCAGCAGGCGCGACGCCCACTTCTGCTTGATCTCGGGCTTCTCGCCCAGCAGCTCGTCCTTGACCGCACGCTCTTCCTCCTTGGACATGCGCTTCTCGTGCTTCTTGAAGTACTTGCGCTTGCGGGCCTGCAGGTTGAACCAGGTGTAGGCGAAGGCACGGACGTGGGGCAGCAGGGCCTCGATGAAGGGATGGAACTCATCCTGGATCAGGGAGGAGGAGGACAGAGAGGACGGGGGCAGGGTGGAGGAGGAGGTGTGGGCGGGGGCCAGGCAGGCCGACACAGAGGAGAAAGAGGGGGAGAAGGGGGGTGAGAACGACGGGGAGAGGGGGAGTGGGGGAGAAGAGGGGAAGAGAGAGGAGAAGCAGTTAGTGCCGGCGCGCAGCATGGAGAAGCTGCGCCTGCTCTGTGAGAACAGAACGAGAGAATGTGCGAGAGGTGCCCGAGAGAGAGAGAGCCAGAAGGAGAGAGAGAGAGAGAGAGAGAGAGAGAGAGAGAGAGAGAGAGAGAGAGAGAGAGAGAGAGAGAGAGAGAGAGAGAGAGAGAGAGAGAGAGAGAGAGAGAGAGAGAGACAGGGAGAGAGAGAGAGAGAGAGTGAGAGAGATGCAGTGAGAGAAAGAGAGGCAGAGAGAGGGGGTAGAGAGAAAGAGAAAGAGGGAGAGAAGAGACAACACTCCCAACAAAATACAGACGTTACAGCGAATTATAAAATGTCCTCGCTGCAATACAACACAACACTGTTGGCAAACAGGAAGCAAAAAAAAATATATATTTTAACAATTACAGCCACTGTGAATATGCTGTTGAAAGTCTTATTATTAAGTATTTTTCTTAAAATATATATATATATTCAGGAATACATTTGCTTAAAAAAACCTTTTACTGAGAAAGCATCTAAAGCTGGAGTGAAAGAATGCATGTTTTTCTAACACCGAAAGCACAAAAGACATTCACTTCTATGACAACTCTGAATTATAAAGAAAGGCAAAAATGACGAAAAGCCATTGGAGAGTACATTTATCCTCTAAATGCAAATTGCAAAATTGCAATGTTCAGAATTATCCTCAAATTGCATTGTGTTGTTATGAATAAGAAAATAAGATGGAGATACAACATTAACCAGGTATTTACCATTTCTCTCTCTCATCATAAACTCAGCCCTCCGTGTATAAAGAAACCCAAAAAGGCTCCAATTGTTCAGCGACTGATGTGGGTCAGAACCACCGCAACAAGCGATCAAGTAATTGCAGAAAACTAAAGAGCAAAAAAATAACTCGCTGGTTGAGTGGGTGGTGGGGGGTGGGTGCTCATATGAGTGGGGGAAAAGTGTAATACCGGAACCAAAACACAGGAGGTACTCTCACAGCAACGGCTCGAGAGGTGCCATTCCCAAGCACCCAAGAAGAAGAAAACAGAAAAGTTCAACAGCCTCTTTTTCCGAAGTAGAGGTTGAAGTATGGAAAAGAAATTCGATAAATACAGAAAATATAGAAATAGAAAAAAAAATCCAAGAAAATTCTTGCAGGATTTCTAAAGTGAATAGATTCTATTGAAGAAAGAAAAACAAGTGAGGAAAAAAAAAAGGCTTGGCAAAGCACGGCGCGCTACCGGTTCAGTCCGGTAGGTTCCGCGTAACGACTCACGGCAAGGGATTGACAGATTTGGACGGGGGGGAGGGAGTAGGGGAGGGGGAGGGATGGGGTGGGGGTGGGGGTGCACCAAACGCGGAAGAAGAAGAAGAGAAGAGAGTACCCCCCCCCCAAAAAAACACAACAACAAAACAAGAGGACCGAATCAATGTTGGACGGGCTACACGACCGCTGGCAGACCAGAGTGAGGCTTCTCTCTCGCTGCTCTCTTTCTCTCCAACTCTCTCTCTCTCTCTCTCCCTCCCTCTCTCTCTGTTTCCCTCCACTTGCCTTTCCCTAACCATTGAGTGAGTCTGTGCCAACACGCAGAGGGCCCACCTATTTGGCACCGACTCTCAAAAAGCCCAGCCAATGCGCACGCTCCTACCACTGAAAGGGAGGGAAGGGAGGAATGGCAGAGGAGAGGGGGGGAGAGAGAGAGAGAGAGAGAGGTGGGGGGAGACTTGAGGTTGGGGTGTTGTTGGGCTGGTTGCTGGGTGGGTGCGTGGGTTGGCTGGTGGGTTGGTATAGTGGAAAAATAGAGTGAGAAAAAAAGAGCGAGAAAATGAGCGAGCCCTCGCATGGACTGAGCAAGTGAATGAGCAAGCCACTAAGGCAGGGAGAGAGAGGGAGAGAGAGAGAGAGAGAGAGAGAGAGAGAGAGAGGGAGAGAGAGAGAGGGAGAGAGAGAGAGAGGGAGGGAAGAATTTAATAGGGTCGTTATGTGTGTGGCACAGACAGCAGGCACACCATTAGCAAGACAACTTCCCAATCTATTAATTTTAGGATTCGTTTTACAAGCACGCCATCGAGACCGTCGCCACCTTCCACACTTCCCCTTCCTCTTCCTACATCTCTTCCTTCGTCACCAGCGTGGTTGCTAAGCAGCCTATAAAACAACACCCTCTGCCTCCTCCCCTCCCGCTCCCCACCCGCGTCACACTACCTTGGCACGGGATGGCATGAGAAAACGCAGGCCCAAAATCCCACCAGACCCTCAGACCAGCAGCTGTTCCTGGGTTTAACACACAAAGCGAGGAGGACAACGACCACGCTGCCTGTGGCCCCGCCCCCTCTATATAGCTTGAGAAGCTGTGCCTTTTAGGCAGTCGGTCAGAGACCAATACATATGTATTCATGTAAACAAATCAAAGTATATACAAATGTAGAAATACGTCCATACAGCACACACTCCTTAACACAGTGTTGGATTGTCACCCTTCCAGTATCAGAGTAACACGTCTCTCCATTCACATCGTCTGAACGACAGCATCGACCTGTGCCGTGTATGAAAAGGAATTATGGGGGTATTGTGTAGCCTGGAAGACACACACAGACAGATACAAACAGCTAGCTGATGGATCTGGCTCGGGCAGTAGGAGCTGCCATGTGACTGGGGGTAGTGGGGAGTGTGAGCGCACCACAAAGACCAGAGTCCCCCCCCCCCCCCCCGCTTGGCAGCCGGGACCTGCAGCACTGGCCCAGGCCCCCCCCCCCCCCCTGAATGACTGTAGAGCCTGCCTGCTGGTGGCTGACTGCACTGGCTGCAGAGTGACTGGCTGGCACACTGTGCGCTCTGGACGGCTGGATGGTTATTTGACTAGCTGGCGGGCCGCGTGAATGATTGGTTGACTATCTGGCCCCCGAGAGGTGGTTGGCCGAGGGGCCGCCGGCCCGGCTAGCGGGTTGGCCGTGGTGAGACTACCTGGCTGGCTGGCTTACCAGTGGCTGGCTAGCTGGCTAACTGGCTAACCAGCCGGGTCCCAGAGTAAGACTGGGGACCGAGGACGGGGAGGTGGAGCCCGCCTGCAGCCAGCTGAGGCCTGGCTGGTGCCAGTCATGTGCGGGGAAACACCTGAGTTCACATGCTGAACACCACGCTCAGAATGCGACCAGCAAAGAGGAAATGGGTCCAATATTAAGGGCAGACAGGATGAGGGATTTGAATTAGAGTGTGTGCGTGTTTGTATTCGATGTGTGTGTGGGTGTTGGTGATCGTGTGCGTGTGTGCGTCCGCATGTGTGTTTGTGTGTTAACTAATTTGAGTTGAACTGAACAGTTTTTCCCAAAATCTATTATATATAATGTCTCCTGTCTAAATATTGTTATGAAGGGGGCAATAATTAAAAGTAGAACTATGAGTATGTTTGTTAGAAGTTGAAATTAAACAATGGATTTGAAGCTAAAACAAGAACGGAGACAGAAAATATATATATCGTATGTCCTCACATGAATTTACAAAATGTAACTATAGGCCTACATTTTAATTGATGTCTCTGTGTTTTATGTATTTATTTGTGTATCTTTAATACAATGATTTGTAACTATAAAGGTTTATTTATTCACGTTTTTCTGTAATATTGAACTAATATTATTTAAGTAGGATACATTCAAATATGATTAAGATCTAAAAGCAAAAGACAGCAAATACTTTAGTGGCTATGGTTCGTCACTGTCTTTTGATTTGATATTGAGCCGATTTTTTTAATTGAATGAAGTAATGGTATCGACAGAAAATGAACCACGTGGCTTTATGCTGGTGTGTAGGTGTGATTGTTTGAGTGACAGCACATCTTATCTCTGCGTACCACGCTCTCCCATCTATAACGGTGACCTTCGGTCGACCGGCACCGCGAGACAATCTGGCCAGCTGAAGGCCTGGGATATAGAAAGGCCCGGAGAAAAGAATGAAAGCTGCCTCGGTTTTAAGAGGCTGAATTGTAAGAATTGTAACAAGGAGGAGAGACACAAAGAGATCGTTAATCCAGAGTAAAATCTGTGGACTCTGCGGAGCCACAGGCCAAGCCTACATCAAGTGACGGTTTGATAAAAAAAAAAAAAGCCCACATGATTTGGGACACAGGCCCGACAGTTTTTATTCAGACACGGGCAGATGATAAGTCCAGACTCACGTAAAGGTGTCACAAAAGGTCACCTTTTACTGGCATCGCTGGGGCTGTGGCTTCAACAGGCCTGCCTCTGAGAGGCCCGCATGGTCAAAGGTTTCGTATTTGCCTTATGGATTCATTTCTATATTTTGATGGATCGCGAAGGGTTGTCCTTAAGTCCAGACAATGTTGACTACTAAAACGAGTAAGCTATAATCAACATCCATTTGAGGGGAAACCTTTTCAGGAGCTGTTTCAGCCGTGCAACGGAGTTGCCCAATTCAAAGGAACAAAAGCGAACGCGTTAAACCCATTCAATTAAATCCATGTATTTGGCAAAATTATAATAGATTCTCTAAAGTGAGAGTTATCTTCAAATGAGCACCTAGCCACGGGTCTTAACAAGCATGAACGCTTTACTGAAAAATCAAGTGGCATTAAGCAAAACGTGTCCGTCGGTCTACACTTCAGGCTGTCACATAAATACCTCAGAATAGTGCTCGCTGAAGAGGGGAAGCCACCTTTCAGTGTGACTTGTTGAATTGTCCTCCCTCCCAGTCTGTAGGCCTACACGTCGGTTCGCCCGTTGGGTTGGGTATGCGTATGGTGGATGCTAAATAAAAAGTTGCAAAATGCATGTGCTTATTAATCTAGATATCTACTCCGTTAAGACGGGGAGCTGCGCTATAAACACCGAACCGAGCAGAGAGTCGAGCAGAGGCCCGGCGCGAGGGCGACGAGCAGCCAAATAGGTCAGCTCCTCCCGCGACCTCAAAACTAAAACACTCCTTCCCGCTCTGGACTCGGTTCAACCATAGAGGAACGTTAAACGCGTCCTTTAGCTCTGCAAATGAGAGAGAGAGAGAGGGGGGACGATTAAAGTAACACAGCAAACAAAGTGTAGGATAGCTAAACGGAAACGGCCGGTGCACAGCAAGACTTAATGAATCAATGTTTTTACGTTAGTAAATGCCAAAGGGAAAAAGATTAGTCTATAAATTGATTTTATGGTGCCTCTTGAATTACAACGACGCCTCCTCGTGACTCATAGGCCTACTAATGCAGCAATATTTCGATTTTTGGTGTAGGAACGCAGGAACGCAAAAATAGGCCTAGGATTAACCGATGAGGAACATAAAATATAAACCGTTCACATGGGGCTAATAATATCAGCCGCTAATAAAATGTTCCAGGGAAAATTAAAGATTGGCTTCTAAAGGGCAACGTTCATAAAATGCATACAAATGATTAAAATAACAAAAAAAATGCATTGATCGTCTTTTCATACAGCCATTAGTTCAAATTAAACCAGTCATGTTAAAACGAATAATCATGTTCAATAGCAATAGCTTGCGTTGGAATGGGGTATAAAAATGATGTTCCACGGTATTGATCAGAGTATAGGCCATTTGATTATGATTCAATTTCATATAATATTGTAATGGTGTTTAACTAAAATATGTTTATTTCAAATATTACAATTATGGACATATTGTCCATAATTATGTAATTACTGCCAAATATTAATCATTAATTACAACCTAATACAACAATATTAACAAAAATAGCCAAATAGTCCTTTGGTATTTAAATAGCTGTGTAATTAAATAAATATTCTTCATCTAATAGGTTGTCAAAAAAAAAAAAAAAAAAGGCAATCTCTGCATCTCTTTTGCTTAAAACAAATGACTGAAAAAGATACGTGAACTTGGTAGGAAGGTATTAAATAGGGCAGGGACACGTGACTTGGAGCCATTGGATTCCTCCTGACTGAAGTTTTTATTAGATCATGTGATGATAATGCCCCTCCGATGACAGGCGAGGGTGGCAATGTTTGCTTTTTATTTTCTCTGATAAAGGTCCAGTTGATAAATGTAAAGTGTGTGGAATAATAAAAGCAAATAAAGGATAACATATGTCCTCTACATTTCTTTATGTTTGCATTAAATATATACCTCTAATATACCTCTAAATCTATGTGCAAAGATATTTGGATAATCTGCAGTAGTTCCGGTATAATCATTTTGGTCGCTGAACTGTTTGTGCCTTGCATTGAAATTAAATATTTAGGAAACACTCATTACCCTGTGCTAAACTTTGCCCAACACAGACACATTTATATGAGGTACAGGCAAACGGCCATTTTAAAGAGAGAGAGAGCGAGAGAAAGAGAGCGAGAGAGAGAGAGAGAGAGAGAGAGAGAGAGAGAGAGAGAGAGAGAGAGAGAGAGAGAGAGAGAGAGGGAGAGAGAGAGAGAGAGAGAGAGAGAGAGAGAGGGAGAGAGAGAGAGAGAGAGAGAGAGAGAGAGAGAGAGAGAGAGAGAGAGAGAGAGAGAGAGAGACAGAGAGAGAGCGAGCGGGTGAGAGGGAGTTAGATAGAGAAAGGGTTGGGGGCAGGGAGGGTGAATTCGTTGGAGATAGAGAGAGAATGGGTGAACACGCAAGACAGGGGGGAAAACTTTTCAACTGCCTTCAGCCAATTTTCAATGATTTTTGTTTCCCTTCTGTGGGAGGTGTGGTGGAGGCAAGGTGCACAAGGAGGGCTGGACGTAGTAAGACCCCCCTGCTCTGCCCACACTCCGGCCCCCCTGGCCACAGAGCACCAAGACACACGCTGGCAGCAGCCAGCAGGATGGCCAGTATCCCTCCCTGATACTCATATTCAAATTTCAAATGAAAAAAAAGTTATTTGTGTCGTCTTCAGCTTGAACTCCACACACACGCAAACACGCATACACACACGCACACACACTCACACACACAGTCACTTATTTGTAATCATTTATTTTTATTCTAATTACTGACCAAACTGCTGTTTCCATGCATCGCAAACTAATTTGTCCGTCCGAGTTCCCGAGAGAGGAAATATAAAACATTTCCTTCACGCTTTCCTCTCGTCCCCCATCAGGACAGATTGATGTTAAACACAGTGTCTGTGCATCATTCATAATTAGGCCTGTTTACACACTAAGGCATTACTATGTGTGAAAGTCTGGAAGCCATTTGTGGCATAAGGCTGGGAGAGAGCGAGAGAGAGAGAGAGAGAGAGAGAGAGAGAGAGAGAGAGAGAGAGAGAGAGAGAGAGAGAGAGAGAGAGAGAGAGAGAGAGGGTTGTTTTAGAGAGCTGGGGACAGCGATGCCAGAGTGTGAGCCAGGAACCAGCTACCAGAACAGGGCTCGGTCTGGGACCATCCAATCAGAAAGACCAGATTAATTTACGCTTTGAATGTATTTAGCACATATTAAGGTGCGAGCCGTATAGTTTGACCTCACTTTTCTTTCACATTAAAAGTCTATTGTTTACATTTAGTCCTTTGGAATTATATCCAAAGTGCTACACAAGTTAGGCCACTGTATGATCGTAAGTGCCACTGAAGTGAACTGAATAAGACGGTGCGTGTGTGTGTGTCAGTGTTTGTGCATATGACTTTACATATGTGTGTACATTAGATAAGGTCTCGTCATTTCATGCTCCCAAACTTCCCGGGCCAGCATGCATACCGACAATGGAATGCATATCGCACACATGCATGCACACACAAATGTACGCACACACACACATACACACACACACACACACACACACACACAGGCCAAAGTCTCACTAAATTCGAAGGAAATAAATATATATATATATGCACAGATATATTCCTTTCCCTTAATCCCCCAGCTCTGCCAAACAGACCGGCTCTCCACAAGAGATGCACTATTGAGAGACTATCTCTCCCTCTCTCTTCTTCTTTTATTACCCTCGCTCTACCAGGCCAGATGCCAGCCTTACCCCCACAGCCGGGCATGGTCCCATGCAAGCACACCAACACACACACACACACACACACACACACACACACACACACACACACACACACACACACACATACAAAGACAAACACACACACCAACACACAGACACACACACACACACACACACACAGCACACACACACACACACACACACACACACACACACACACACACACACACACACACACACACACACTCACACACACACACACACACACACACACACATACAAAGACACACACATAAACACACACCAACAGACAGACACACAAAAACACAACAACACACACACACACACACACACACACACACACACACACACACACACACACACACACACACACACACACACACACCCTTTATGCTTATGCTTACTCATTACTATTCTATGTTAACAAATGAACAAATATTTGAAACCAGTAAAAAGTAACATAGATGTAGGAATTGCGAAATGTTGATCTTATTTCTAGGATGTTTTTTCGTCTCCGCCTGGTTGATCTATAACTTTATCCATCTCTCTAGGCCACTTTCTCTCCTCTTGCTGAGAAAGTCCCCCCTTCTCCCCTTCTTTCCTGCACTCCTTCTCCCTCTTGCACTTTCCCTGTCTCTCGACCTCCATCTCTCTCTTGCAACAAAATGTATCTTAATCTCCCTCTCTCTCTCTCTCTCTCGCACTTTCATTGTCTTTTTGTCTCCCTCTCACTCTTGCACTTTTAATGTCTCTCTCTTGCAGTTCCACTAGACTCGAAAGGAGTCAAACATTCATGCTTATTCCTCTGTCCTTGCAGAAAGGGTAAATACCTTTCCTTTGACTTACTAATTTAATCAATTCAATTGATGCAAGAATGAACATTGGTCGTTCTTGCATTGAAATTGACATGTTTGATATGTTTCTGTTTTTTAAATATTAAAGCTAACACTTTGCACTCGGAAAAGAAGACAAACTAGTTTCTCTGCAGAGGTCAATCAATTTGTTCTCAGGGACCTGCTCCATGATTGGCTGATCAGGGGGGTCATGAAGCGTTGTGATTGGTTTAGCCCCTCAGATGTTGGTGTAGGCGCTATGATCCCTTCCCTCCCAAAAGTAAATGCATTCAAAACACATGCATGACGGACCGGAGGCTAAAAGGTTTTAGATAAACAAACACACACATACAGATATAAAGATATACTCTCAGCGCATCGTGTAGCATAAACACATTTACTGCGTTCACTAAATCACTTTGAAAAGCCCTCCTTATCTCCAACCCCATTCTTTCCATTTTCAAAGCCCTCCTCCCTTCTCCGTGGTGGGGTGGAGATCGAGTGTGTGTGTGTGTGTGTGTGTGTACAGTTATCTCCCGAGGTGACCGCGCTGCCGGTCGTCCCAGGGCGTGCGGCCACCAGCCCCTAGCCTCAGAGGGGACCACAGCAGCCCAGACAGACGACCATAAGTGCAGGTCCCTGCGAAAGGACATAAAAAGGGGGGTGATCCCACCTCCATTAAAGAGGCAGCTCGCTACATAAACAGGCACGCAGAGCCAAGAGGGAAGCGGAGGCTGGTGGAGAATAAATGCGCAGGGGTTGTACCGACACGCATGACACACGCAGCTTGGAGACGGCTCGATGCTATGTTTATGACTTCAACCTTTGCGGCGTTCGCTCTTCACATGAGAAAGACACGTGTGAATAAGAAATGCCTTATAAAGTCAAGGAAAGTCAAAAAATGTGTTATTGTAAATAATTGTACATTATATACTCCCCCGCCCCTACTCTTTAGGAGGGCAGAATGGGAGAAAATCACTTAATGGCCTATGGTTGGCATTTTGACAAGCTAATTGGCATGGCCCTAATAGCATACAGCTGGCATGTAATGGGTAGCACATTTGTATTACCTGTAAGTTACTTGAAAATGCCTGGAGGTGGTTTAGTGGGTAAGAGAATTACCTCTGGAACCACATGCACTCCTCCTGAGCCGGGACCCAGCCTCTCCCTCCGTCTCTCAGTACCCCTTCCCCTGTATCTCTCCACTGCATTACCAAACACCGCCATCTTAACAGCTCGGCCGCTAAAGCGCTACGCACTGAGCTAATTTGCGTGTGCTATCTTTACTACAGCACTGAGTTGTGAAGACATTCCTGACCATATAGATCATTTTCTTTGTCATTTTAATTTTCATTTTGGTGTGCTAGGCGCTGGATCCACGTGCAGCAGTATGGGGAGATATTATGGGATGGTTTGAGCCAGAAGGAGTGAGTTGGAATGGTCACGCTGAAAGCTGCCACGTCAGATGCTGCTAAGGCTTCCTGGCTCTCAGTATGCACAATGCAGGCCTGGATTTTACACACACAGACACACACACATACACACACTAACGCACATAAACATGCATACGCATGCACAAACAGACACATACACACACAAATACACAAGCATGTGCACAGACACAGGCAAGCATACAACTGCAGGCACACAGCCTCAGTGACACACCTTTGGTTACACACGTTTAGACACAAACACACACACACACACACACACACACACACACACACACACACACACACACACACACACACACACACACACACACATTCACACACTAACATAAATAAGGCCATATACACACATATTATGCAAACACAAACATACACACAAATGTACACAAATACGCACACGTAAACAGACAGACAGAATAGGCATGCACTAAGCAACACACACACACACACACACAAACACATACACGGAGGAACAAACACAGGCGCTGGCCGAGCGAGGCAGGGCTTGCCTTTTTGGAGCCGTTCGGGGATGTGGAGCCGTGAGCCGCCAGCCAAGCCCAACAGCCCTGCTCAGGGTGAGTCATCACACACACACACACACACACACACACACAGACACACACACAGACACACACACACACACACACACACACAGACACACACACACACACACACACACACACACACACACACACACACACACACACACACACACACACACGCACACACACACACACACACACACTCATAATAACAACAACAACAATACGAGGGAGAAGATTCAGAGCAGGAAGGAAAAGGAGATCAATGAAAGGAGATCCTTTTCAAGGAGAAGGAGAACGACAGACATAGAGTATTAAGAAATAAAATGTAAAAAAAAAGAAGGAAAAACAACAAGGAAGGAGAAGAAGAAGAAGAAGAAGTAGAGGATGAGAAGCGCGCTCTCCGTGTCGGAGCCTGACTTCAGCACCCACACGTGTCCTCGCAGGGCGGGACTCTCTGTATGAGTCTCCCTTGCAAAGCTTTTCACGCAGCTGTTGGTCGTTATTCTGATGCTTTATTGAATCGTTAAAAGGTTGTTCTGTATTTTCAGCTTAATAAGACAACATGTGTGTGTTGCAGTGGAGTCAACTCAATGCTGACTTGGGAGGGTCCCGGTAACAAAGAAACTGTAAGACTTCAAAAAAATAAACATTTAAAAAGGTACTTCTTATAGTGCTTGATGGGTTACTCCACATATACACAAATAAAATAAGACGGTTCTGTACATTACACTCAGCCTCAGGGATCTTGTTTCAAATGTATACATAAAAGGAACATTTGTGAAACAATATTTATTCAACGTCTTCGACTGTACCAAAAATCTGATGTCAAAAAGGCTTTGGCCTCTGCTTTGTTTAGGTTGCATTACTCAAACCCCCGAGAATTGCATTATTGAATACAACTACGCCATTGTTGAACTGAATTTCAGAAGAGCTTTTTTTTAACTCTATATTTCCATAAGCGGGAAAAGAAAATGGGGAGAGCTCTTTTTTTCAGGGTTGGGGGGGGTGGGTTAGAGCTGGGGAGGCGGGGGGGGTTCGAAATGGAAAGTAAAGGCACTTTTCCAGAGGTTTGATTCTCCAGATAGCACTTGGCACCATTCGTCTCCTCTAAGTACTATAATATGGTTATGATACATTAGCATTCCTCCACATCACTGAAGAAATTCAATATGTGCATATCAACCATTTTAGTCAGCAGACGGGAAGATGAGAAACAGAGAGCGTACCAAAAGAAGATGGAGTGTAGGCAGGAGAAGAATGGAAGGGGGGAGGGAGGAGGGAGAGATGATGGAGGGGGGAGGGAGGAGGGAGAGATGATGGAGGCGCAGGTACAGGATTAGCATGGAGCAGCGCGTGGTTCCTGGGGAAGGAGTAGCATTCCTTTGGACAACAGTAGATAGTCGCGGATAGACGGAGCGGGGAGGGGAGGTCAGGCAAGTGACTTTTAAGCTGAGCAAATCCTCCATATCCCAGATAACACAGAGACTCTTCCTGAGGGAGACGCAGAGATGAGAGGAGAGGGGGAGGAAGGCGGGGGTTAGGCATTCAGACAGAGTGATAAAAAAGGGAAGAAGACAGAGACAGATGGAGAGAAAGCATGAATAACATGAGCGACAGATAAAGTATTTGCACGAAGGGAGAGTCTGCGAAGGGGGAGGAGCTGGAGACCTGAACCAAAACTATGAGTCTTATTATATTGGTAGTGTATGTGTGTGTTTGGCATACTACTGCATTTTTTAATACTTAAAGGCCAGGGGTTGACACTGTTTGCAGAAACAAGGAACGTATGCTATGCTATGCTATGCTATGTGATACCTGACTGGTTATTACCATTTGCAATGGGAAACCATGCACATGGATGGTTTCCAGCAAGCAATTATTAAAATATTCTTATGTTTGCAATGCAATCAGCCTAAACCCAGACTCATAGCATTATGTTGGATTATCTGTGTGTATTTTCCATAAGTCAAAGTAGTCTCAATGGAGAAACACTTTGGCTCAAATCAGGTCAATTAAAAGTAACCTTGTATAGCCTGTGTCAGCTCTAGTCTGCAGGGGAAACACATTCAAAGGATGATTGGACGACATCGTTTTAAAGCTCTAGAATGAATCCAGGAGTAGTCCAGGGTAGCCAGGTATCCTCGACAAGGCTACTTTGGCAGTTATGATCTCGCTCACAGAATAGGAGCCCATCCTATGCGTTACATTTGACTTGACGTACATACAATCCGATGTGGCATGTGGACAAAGGCGGTTGGAGGTTCGACAAGCTAAGAAAATATTCCTGCGTACAATCATAACCGAGAAAAAGAAAAGAAGGAGGTATTGATGCCGACAGGATGACTTGTACATGTGCCTACGTACCGTGTGGGCTGCACAGCACACCAACATGCAGACAGGTGCGGACACACACCAGCACCCTCACATTTAAAGTCTGGCCGATCAAGATCATAAACAGTCTGCTTGATTTATTCTGTTTGTATTTTTTTAAGAGTGGTCAGGTTTTGACTTATGAAGGTTCCATAGCTAAATTCCTCCTTTTAGACGTTGAGAGTCTAAAAGGAGGGAACATTCAAACAGTATTAATTCCCCTTGCTGGGAAAAGGGACGGCCTATTCCCGGAGCAATCCTTAACATCTGAATATAAAAATAAACACACAGAGCGCGCACGAGCTAAGCCCCGAAATGTGGAAGGGGGTGAATAAAAAAAGAGAGGGGTTGGAGAGTTTGACAGCAGAGTTTTCCCTTCTGCTGCTCTAAAGTCTGGAACCACATTTTTACTCAGTGTAGATTCTCTCAGTCGCTTTCTCTCCTTTTCTCAAAGCACACTCTTGATTTCACTCCTTCTCTGTCTTTTCATCACTCACAATCTTTCAGCTCATCCTGCTCTGTGTTCATAAACCATCTCTCCCGCTTTGTTTCTCTCTCTCTCTCTCTCTCTCTCTCTCTCTCTCTCTCTCTCTCTCTCTCTCTCTCTCTCTCTCTCTCTCTCTCTCTCTCTCTCTCTCTCTCTCTCTCTCTCTTCTCTCTCTCTCTCTCTCTCTCTCTCTCCCCCTCCCTCTCTCTCTGTGGACGCCCCTGCGCCAGTTAACTAGCCACAAGCCAGAGGGAGGACCGCAAGAATGCTTAAATCAGCATAATTAGGACTGTGTGTACTTTAAACACACACGTTTTCACCAACAGCCTGGAATCCTGCCACCCGTGCACACCACTCTGTGCACGGCACTGTGCGCTCGTCCCGCCATAGCTTCCCCCCCCCCCCCCCCTCTCCCTCCTTGTATCTTGGCCCACCAATTTCTTGGTGTGCACTCTTGTGCATGCTCTTGTGCATGCTCTTGTGCACACACCTCCAAGGATACAACAAATTCATCTTAGCGCACATGGGCACATCCCATTCAGTGACACACCACACATCCTTGCCCCCCCCCCCCAAAACCACCACAGAGAAATGAGACAAACTGACACGGAGGGCGGGGCGGACCAATGGGATCCCGGGGGCCTTACAGTTGAGCTCTGTGGTGAGGTCGTTGCACTCGGCATACATCTGTGTGTGTTTTGTATTCAAGACGGTTGTTCATTCACTCGCCACAGGGTGAGATCAGGGCTGCTTTCCCAATCCATATGCAGATTATCAGTCTTCATTACAAAGCATTTAGTAATAATTAGCGTCATCAAAATGACACGAGCCGGCCATGAGATTCTATAATAGCCGCAATCGTTCGTTGGCTGAGTAGATCCCGTCAGGCGGGGGCTGGGGTCTGAGTGGACGGTGGGGCTCCCGGGGCTGAGCGTGCGGCAGAGTAACGGTAGCCACAGGTGCTCAGAGGCATACGCCGGATCACATTACTGCCAGGGGTCAGAGGTCAGATAGATCCTCCTGAAAAAAGAAATGCCCGTGCCAAAAGCGACAGACCTAAAATAAGAAAATGGAGAGCGCTTCGAGAGAGGGGGCCGGTACTGTCTGACGCATGGAGCCAGGAACGCATGAAGAGACCATACTTGTGATATGCACCGATGTCGAGGGGCACCACAAATCCATATTATTCACCCCGCTAGTCTTGGAAGTACTGAAGCGTTCATTTGCATCCTTAAACCAAAACACGGCTCTCATTCGATTTCTGCGGCATCTCCCAGTTGGGTAACTAATGAGGCATGAATGGCCTAGCTCTTCAGCCAAATCCCGTAATTCCCAGTAAGCGAGGCCCTGAATGCCGACTCACCTAGGTTACGTTCTCTCATAGTTCTGATCGAAGTTGTGTGACTATACGGTGAATTGGGGAGTCCACAGAAAACTCCAACTGAACTCTCTCTATCCCTCTCTCTCTCCCTATCTCTCTCACTCACACCCACAGACACACACCGCATGCCCATATAGAGTCTCTGAATCCCACCCCCCCTCTCTTTCTGTGGTGTGCTCACACAGCTGTTGATCTAGTGTGCCGGGTTCAGCTGAGGTAAAGATATTGTATATTACGCAATGGCTTATAGATTTTTCCACCACTGGCAAACTGCCAGGGAGAGGGTGAGAGTGAGAGAGAGAGAAAGACAGAAAGAGAGCTAAAGTGTTCAACAGTGCCACCACAGACAGGGAGAGAGAGAGAGAGAGAGAGAGAGAGAGAGAGAGAGAGAGAGAGAGAGAGAGAGAGAGAGAGAGAGAGACAGATAGTATTCCAAGATAGAGAGAGAAAGAGAGAAAGAGAGAGACTCGTTCCAAAGTCTGAGGGAGAGACTGGCTGGTTAGTAGAGACTGCAGGCATATATGGCCAACTGTCACAGAGAACAAGAAGTGTGTGAGTGTGTGTGTATGTATGTGTGTGTATGCATATGTGAGTGCATGCATGTGGTGTGTGGGTGTGTGCACAACTTTGTGTATTACTGCATGTTAGCGAAGGCGTGGTTGGAAGACTGTGCACACAGGAACTTTTCCACATACCGTTTCCCCAAGTATCAACTATGCAGTAGGCCTATTGGATATGTCAGCTTAAGCCAGGAAGTTGGTGCTGTCTACGCACACACACACACACACACACACACACACACACACACATACATACACACACAAAGACTCACGTCACCCACATGCACACAGATGTTAATGCACATGCATACAGAGAGGCCCATACAATATATACAAACATAAACCCAGGCAAGCAAACACACACACACACACACACACACACACACACACAAACACACACACACACACACACACACACACACACACACACACACACACACACACACACACACACACACACACAGAGACACGCAAGCACACACACAGACACACACAGACACACAGACACACACACACACACACACACACACACACACACACACACACACACACACACACACACACACACACACACACACACACACACACACACACACACACAGAGGACAGAGCAAGGCAGAAAATAAATGACCTTTGGTAGTCATTCAACACAGCATGGTGCGGCGTCAAATATTTTCCTATGAACTATGATCTGACTATGCTCACTGTATACATTACACAGACAGAAACCAGTGGGAGGGCCTCTGGCCAAACAATACAGACACTGACTCGCATCAAAGGCACATGAAGCAGGCCAGCTGACGATGATTACTACTTGCAGTTTTCAGTGTAATTCTTCTCCTTATGCGAACCTGTAGCATGACTTGTAATGATCATTTAATCAATCACATTGACATGGAGCAACGCGATAGTGAATGGCCCCGATCTTCATTTCAGTTGGTATAAGTTATAGTATTTGTATTTGTATTTGTGATCTAGTTAAGGGAGGGGCCACAGTGAGAATGCTGGCCTACTTCTAAGGGACAAAGCACTGACTGTTTACACACAACGCACAGGATGCATCTGCGTCAGAGCTAAATCTCCCAAACTCAGGTCCCCCCACACCCCCATCTATGCCAAACTCTGTGTAATTGGGTCCTTGATGCTCAACATAGGGTCCACTTTTGCTAATGAGCTAGATCTCTAGCATGCGGGGCGGGTGTGTGAATGCATGCATTTGCTTATAGCCCTCTTTTAAGCAACTCCAAAGTAACGAAGAGCTTTAATTTCACGCTACGCTGCAGGCCCCATTCACCGCCTAGACCCCGCCCCCCCCCCCCCCCCCCCCCCCCCGACCCAACACCAAATAACAAAAAGAAAAGAAAAACATGCATTAAAGCAGAAAATAAAAAGAATTGAGGATTGCCGGGTGAAGAAGAAAGGACTAAGGAGCTAATTGATGGGGTGTTGGAGAGGAGAAGGAAGGGGTCTAGACAAATCTGAAATATTTCCAGCAGGCATATTCTAATCTGTATACTTCCACTTACTTCAGATATCACAGAAAAAGCATTCAACAGAAAGCAATGAAATTGACCCTTTGTCCGCCTTGATCTTAATATGAATACATTTAGAATGAAAGCATTTTCCCCCATATGGAAAAATACATTTTAGCCTACCACATGCGTGTCTATCTATCTATAACATATTTGACGTGAGCCTTCGGATTTAATGCATTTGTGTAGGGGCTGTCTGTGTGCGTGTGTACAGGGTTGTTTGTGTGTGTGTGTGCCATTTAGTAGCCAGGTTTAGCCTATATCCATTATAACTCTAAATCCATTATGGCGAACACTGATTGGACGCTTTTCCATCCAAACCAATTCCACACCGGGAGCTGGCAAAGATGGTTCACACACACACCCACAGGGAACCAATATACAGATCCTGCAGATGGAAAGACACAAAGCACTAATATATACCCTCACACACACACACACACACACACACACACACACACACACACACACACACACACACACACACACACACACACACACACACACACACACACACACACACACATACACACACACACACACACACACAAAAACTGTTTACCTATTGGCAAACAGGAACACACATACAATCATATCATATCCAACCATACCTTGGTGCTAATTGTGTAAGTAAGGCATGAGAAATGCATATTTCACCGGCCGACAGGAAGACTGAACAGATAAGAATTGAGAGGAAACCCCAGTATGGATTTCAACTTATGGAACTGAGATCTGAGAAAAACTGCAGTGCACACACACATGCTGTCACATGCCTATGTGTTAAATAGCAACTCAATTAAACCGCATATTTTTACAAACTATCATATATTTATATTATAAATATATATGAGCAACAGTACATTCGGAATAAATACACACTAATACAGTGTGAGATGTCTTTATACACAAATTAGAAGCTAATATACGATTGGTGGAAAGCCGCACTCTATTACGTCGCCAGCATTATTAACGTGCATGGTATCTGTATTATTAATACTGTCCTCCTTAGCCAGTGTTTGCCTGATGGATAAAAAGAAGACGCCGAGCCTCAGAGACCCCGGCGACTGTCCAATCGAAACACTCGGAGAACGATGGCGGCGGTAACAAAAAAAAAGCGAAATCATGAATAAGGCAAAAGAACACAATGTTCCCCCGGGCTGCGGCTACTATCATGCCTCCTGCCTGGCTGGCAGCGCTGGCAGAGCTGGCAGTGCCACGCAGCCTCCAGCAGCCCTTTATTCAGCACCAAACCCACCTCCACCAAACCGACATCTACCAAACCCACCTCCACCAAACCCCCATCCACCAAACCCACCTCCACCAAACCCCCATCCACCAAACCCACCTCCACCAAACCCCCATCCACAGGCCAGTCGCCACACCGGCCCTCAGCACCAAACCCAACTCCACCAGGCCAGTCGCCACACCGGCACCAAACCCACCTCCACCAGACAGTCGCCACGCCAGCCCTCCACCACGCCCACCTCCCCCAGGCCAGTCGCCACCCCGGCCCTCCACCACGCCCACCACCCCAAGGCCAGTCGCCACCCCGGCCCTCCACCACGCCCACCACCCCCAGGCCAGTCGCCACGCCGGCCCTCCACCAAAACTCCAGCAGTGGCTCTTAGGCCACTTTGTATGTGTTGTGTGTGTGTTTTGTGTGTTTTTTGTTTGTGTTTGAGGAAGTTTGCGTGTGTCTGCTTGAGCAAGTGTGTTTGAGTGTGTGTTTTGATGTGTGTGTTTGTGTGTAGGTGTACGTGATGTAAAGTGATGCTGGTACTGGTATGTCACCAGATCAGGCCCACCTCAGCTTACAGAAGCACCTCCGCCATCACTGTGTCCTATTGAAACCAGAACCTACAGCTGACGCAGGGCCCAGCATCAACAGAACAGGAATAACACACACACACGCACGCACGCACGCACACACACACACACACACACACACACACACACACACACACACACACACACACACACACACACACACACACACACACACACACACACACACACACACACACACACACACACACACACACACACACACACACACTGTGTACCAAGGCGTATAGTAAAAAACAGACATTGGTCTTGGATTCCCAAAGTCATTGCTGCTGTTGAGTACAAATAAAAACAACTCTAGAATGAATTGTCTTAATGTACAGCAAAAACTGTACAGCCAGCAAGAAAACATGAATGTGGTGTGGACACTATGAGGGGACACATGATGGAACATAGGATCTCGTTTTTGCGCGAATGACACACGCAAAAGGCATAATGAACTGTTCGGTTTATCTTGCGCAGCGGCACATCAATTACGCACTCGCACTAGAATAGCAACTACAAGCACCGTTTTATTCTAGCAGCATTTGCATTCTTTTTCTATAGAGGCAATTACTATAGGCCTGTTTGCTGTGTTTGCTTTCAAGCATTTCGCCAAATTACGTGACGGAAAGAATTTCAAGTTTTCATTTGTTCTCCAAATCTTAAATACTTTAACTGTAAATAATTGGACATAAGCTCTCGTACAAAAAAAGGAGCGGAGCGTTGCAGCGAGTTGCAGTAAGCTTCTAGTGTTGGCACTGTGTGAAGGCAAACACAGCTCTGCTGCCCAGTTAGGAGCTGAACTGAAGTCGCACTCCACGTTTATTACAGCCTACATCACATTTGGAGGGGTCTTGCTGGAGTCTGAAATAATTGATATCGGAACACATCGCATAAAGTTTTTAATTAACGACGGCTCGGTGAACTTCAAACCACATTAAAACTTTATGCTAATCATTTTTGTCCTACAAGGTTGTGAAACGCTGCCATGTTCCCCTGTAATAACCTCCCAGTGCAGTTTTGCAAATGTAATAATTTGGCTGATTGTACCTTGCGTCCAGCATGCCCGGTGTCCGGCATTAAGCCTACTTTCTGACCTTTAAACATTAATTACAAGGCACATTGTTTGTTGTTGGTTTCAGTCGTAGTTTGATAATTGTTAATTAGATATAGGCCTAAGGTATGAATTGAAGAACATCGAAGAAAATGACCTGGAATATTCCCATTTACTGATGACACGCGTAGGCCTACACAGTTGCCCATGCACAAACACTCTGCAGCGTCACAAGGAAAAGCAGAGAACCGAATATAACGTGTTTAAAATACAGCCGTACGGTGGGGTGCGAGTGTTGTCACGTTCCATTACGGTCCGGGAAAAATATGACTCATCTTTCATTGGCGTGGCGATCATTTGAAACATTGCTTATATTCCCATAGCGATGGGGTCCAAAAAAAATCACTTCTGTTTAACAAATATCAGTCGGACCGTACGCCCAACTGTAGTCTAACAAAATCAATATGTATTTCGCATATGGACAGCATGCAGGCGGACATCGAGAGGATCTGTTGCCAATACATTTTAATTAATGGAAAGAAGAGACGCTCAATGCGGTCCCGCGTCTACCACTCTCTGGAATCTATACTAAACATGCCCTTGTGCCGGACCTAATTACACAATCAGATAGGTCTATCGATTCTGACACCTCCAGGTCACTATTAAAGTTTGTTTTGTTCAAAAACCACACAATTAAACCACCAACCTATGGCTCTAAGCATTGGCCAAGCCTCATATTTGAAGGGTGACTTGTAGGGCCGTTTTCAATTCCATCCCTGGGTTTTTATGCATTTTATTTCGAAATTATTTGCATCAATCGATGATTTTGAAGTTAGAAGAATTTGCAATGCAATGAGTCTTTAAATCGTTAGCCTACCGGTGTAATAATATATTGGGGAATTTTTCCGCATAGTCAAACAGCTTTATCATTTGGCCACAACTGTTGGCTTTTCTGTTGACTCTCATAAACCATTTTTATTTTAAATGGACCACTGCGGTAGGTCTGCGTCTGAACCTAACATTCAATCTTTCTCTTTAAAGTCTTAGCAGGTTTTGGAAATGAAATATACATTTCAAGATGAAACCCTGTAATGTATTACATCAATAATGAATCAAATGATTAGAAAATTCGTTATAATTTGGTCCTTAAGACTATAGGTCCCAGAAGCTTATTTAAACCCATTCTGTGTAAAATAACCATACAATGTCGTTCAGAAAAAAGGATATAAAGTCTTTAACTTAGGAAAGGGACTGAGAGCGGCTGGCTCCTGCAAGGACACACGGCACTCGCTGCGGCCTTGGAACGAAGCCCCGTGCTGGCTTCGTTCTGCCTTCCAACTATCTGATCAATTCACAACTCATTTATGTAAAGTTATCATAAAATGTTACGCTGTATTTTTCTTAATAAGCTAAATTCTGGAAAAAGGGGTAACAAATAAATAGCTGCTGCTATTTATGCAGCAGCAGCAGCAGCAGCAGCAGCTGAAAAAGGTCAGTTGAAGAAAACAAACTACAAACTTGAGAGAATTGTTAGCTTTATGCAAAACAACAGATAATACAGAGCCTCGAGAGGATAAGCACAAGTTATTTTAATGGAATTGTATTAGCATGGTTACATTTAACATTAATTGAAAAGCTTCATGGGATGTTGAAAAATGTATAGGCCCCTCTGAGTTGTTCTCTGTATTATAGTAGGCCTACTGTTTAACAAGATATATCTACCGTATAGCGTGTTATGGAGTGAAGCCAAGGTATTTCTCATTGAAAAAACTAATATTCCCAAACTGGTGAGGTCATTCTGAAGATAATATTTTCGTTCTTTTTTTTCCTCCTTTGAGCATGATTGCCCGGTGGAAATTGTAGCCCATATACGAGCTCAGCAAATGTCTCACACATTCCTTGTGATTATATATAGGGCTATAAGTTACTAAAACGTACATTTATATTTAACCTTGTGTTCATTTTGGACACAGGCCAAGTCTCATTGATAGAAAGAGGCGTTCAACACACCAACAAGTAGGTACGCCTATTCTAAAGAACAAAAGAAAAATCCTTTTAGGATTTTTTTCAGGCGAATTCCACTGTTACTTATTAAATCGCATTACTAGTCATAACGCCTCTACTGTACTGTTTCCCCCACACTAATATTAATCAGAACGCTTCCGCACGCCGGGAACACCCGCCCTCGTGTCCTCGCTCGCGGTTCAAACTACGTGTTGGAACGGATTCCTTCTACACGAACCTGCACTGCAATAGTATAAACTTTTCTCCAGTCGTATTAAATGTGTCCACCGACTGTAGCTCTCAAACACACACACACACACACACACACACACACACACACACACACACACACACACACGCACACACAATACACGCACACACACACACACGCAAGCGCGCGCGCACGCACGTACGCAAGCGCGCAAACACACACACCGCACGCACACACACACACACACACACACACACACACACACACACACACACACACACACACACACGCACACACGCACACACGCTCGTAGCTAACCGCAGCTGTGGTGTGAGCTGAATGACTGCCACTATGACAGCGCAGACCTCGATGTCAGCCACCACGGTTCCAAGTTTAAAGCGTCCCGTATTTCCTTCTAACCCTATGCTCAGCTCATCATATCACCTCCCGAGTTGTATTGTTACTGTTGTTATAGTTTAACATGAGGTCGTAGAAGTATGGCTACGTAAAGGCTGTCGAATATCAAACCAAGATTGTCCGTACATTCTCCCGAGCTCATCTTCCCTCCGTTTTATATCAAATAGATTTGGGAGAAGCGCCATTTTATCTACAACCCATGAGCAACGAAACGCAAAAGGAAGCTACCTGGAAAACTGCCACGAAAGAAAGAGGAGTCGACGAGGGAGCAGGGGAGAGATCGGTGGACACTAAACACTGTCTAAAAGTGCGGAAAGCTAAAAAGCTCCTTAAACGCAACAAATGACAGCCACGGCACGGAACGACGACAACATTGTGGCCACATAACGACCGATGGGCATACAGGGAATGCGCGAAAATGTAAAATTCAAATATAATGAAAATATTTTTACCTGTGTCAAGCAGTAAGGGGAGTACATGGTAATTTTAGAGATGAAAATTTGAATTCGTAACAAAGTTGGATGAAAGTTCGCTGTGGTGCTGCATTGCAAATCGCTCTCGCCGTCCCCTCGCGCTCACTCCATGCTGCACAGCCAGTAACCCCGCCTCGCGGAAAGTGAAAGCCTAGATAACTTTGAGGAAAGTTTGCAGTTCTCCCTCCCTCTCTCCCTCTGTCTCTCTCACTCTCTCTGTCGCTCCCTCTCTACCTCACTTTTTATCTCACTCCCTCGGCCCCTTTTCAAATAATCATTGCCCATAGCAAATGCGCGCGTGAGCATATCGCCGTTATTGCTCCATCAATTTTGATAATTTCCAATTATATTTTTGGTGCAAACTTGTCGGACAGGCTTCTCTCCTGTAGCAGTTATTATTGCCGATATGCATTTTTTATGATTTGGGCGCCAAATATACAATGTAGACTTTGGCTACGTGTCTTGGACGAGTAGCCTACGCCTATGGGCACGGATGATGTATCCTTACTAATAAGGTACTTTATACATAAGAGAATAATATTCTTCAGAGGAGGCTATGACAAACGTTATCTAAACTGCAAAATATAAAGTGTCTGTTTCCCAAATTTATTTCAAATTAAACAAGCAAACATTTTACATATATATATATATATATATATATATATATATATATATATATATATATATATATATATATATATATATATATGTATGCATTTATAACTAATGGAAATTATATTATAACCAACTAACTAAATATAATAACATTTTGTTCATATGTTGCATCTTTCATTTCAATTAACTCAGTCCTAGGAATTAAATACCAAATACTTTGTCACCGAAAGGCACAAAGTTTCAGCTAAATGGTCATTGTGGACATTTAATAAATTATGTTATTTGTCAGTGTGAGCTTAGCAACAGCAACCATTTTGGTAAAAAAAAAAGCAAATCCTACTAATTCAACAATGAGCTACAGCACATGAAGCAAAAAATTGCTGCACCCACACAGAGCTACCCTTGAAGTTGTTTGTGTCCATCTCTGAACCTGCTTACACTCGGAATCCCTGCTCCAACATGGTTCAATTTAATAATGATGTTGTAATGACACTTTATTACTTTTCGGTCTTTCCTTGGTGGCATAAGCCAAGGTAAAAGAGAGCTACATGTGAATAAAGTAATAGCAGCTTTACTGGGGCCGTTGCAGCATGGAACCAATATTTTCTAGTTGGCTGTATCCTCGCCTGCTCTCTGCTTTTCAGCATAATCAAATTCACATATGCAGGCAGAGTGCCTGCAATTATATATATGATTGTGTACGTGTGTGTGTGTGTGTGTGTGTGTGTGTGTGTGTGTGTGTGTGTGTGTGTGTGTGTGTGTGTGTGTGTGTGTGTGTGTGTGTGTGTGTGTGTGTGTGTGTGTGTGTGTGTGTGTGTGTGTGTGTGTAGGCTTGTGGTTTTGGGCTGAAGTCACCCCATAGCTTAAGAGCCAAGACATGAAGCTGTGCAAGTTTACGAGACCTCAGGCTATGTAGGACACACACACACACACACACACACACACACACACACACACACACACACACACACACACACACACACACACACACACACACACACACACACACACACACACATTTATATACATATATATATATATTTATAAATATGCTGTTCTCAAATATATATGCACATACAAAGGGGAACAGAAAAGCAATGGTAA
>NC_044050.1:7601206-7613706 GCF_902167405.1 Gadus morhua | reverse complement strand
ACACAAATGGAAACATAGCAACTATCCTCTATCTCCTCTATATCCTCTCCTACATACACATACAGAGAGAGAGAGAGAGAGAGAGAGAGAGAGAGAGAGAGAGAGAGAGAGAGAGAGAGAGAGAGAGAGAGAGAGAGAGAGAGAGAGAGAGAGAGAGAGAGAGAGAGAGAGAGAGAGGGTAAGAGAGCGAGAGAGACGGGCGAACCCAGCCAACCTGTGTGAGATGGCAAACACTTCAAAGCCCGGAGGCCGCAGCAGCGATAAAGTCCACGTGTGAGAAGGTATATGAAAGGCTCAAACGGTCGCTGTGTGAGCAACTGCCAAAGCCACCGCGGGCAGAAGTGTTAGGAAACCACAATTTCAACATTGTTTCTCTTCACACCATCAGCAGACACTTCTAGAGAAAGAGATTGGAAGGGCGAGGCATAGGGAGACAATGTGTGTTGGAGATAAAGACAGGAATACGTAGATGTATGGCTACATCAAATGTGCATGCACGTGTGCGTAAGTGTGCGTGTATTTTTCTTCCCTTACAGAACTTGAAGGCATGGGAGAAAGGATCCCTAGCCAAGCCTGACTGCTGAATGCTCAGTTTGCTGTAATTGTTGTGTTTTACACTGATAGTAAAAAGAAGTGAGGTTTTCAAATGTTTCTATTAACGTAAGCTGAACAAGCGGCATAAGAATGCACAACAATTACCGTTTATTTCGGCATAAAAAGCCCCTGTGTAAGGCATTAAACACACATGGGAATAATAATCTGTACATGTGTGCACGTGTGAAACGCGGGCTAATCTCGGTTCACGGCCGGCAGGGTGGGACCGGCGAGTGAAGGTGTGCGATTTTACCTAAGCCAGCAGCAAACCAACATCAAACTCACACCAAGCTGAATGTCTCTCGGCTTGGCTGAGAACGATACAGGGAAAACAAGTTTGCACAGCACCTTAAGATTTCAGCCTGCAGGTGACACGCCCTGAGATGCACCCAGCCCATGGCCACTGGTGTGCCATGGATTGATCCTGCTTGACAGGCTAGGCCACACGTCGTAGCGTTTTGCCCACACGCTAATGGTAATGTGGCACTCTTTTTAGACACTAATATTTACTGGCAAATTGTTTGCTCTGTAAACTTCCTTGGCAAAACCGGTAATCAAACGCCAGTATGACTCCATTCCTACACGGATGCTTATTCAGAACCATTTAATAAGCACATCACAACCTCTAAGGGCCCAGCCACGCCGCCTAAGTGCGTTTAACAATGAGGTTTCGTCTGGCACAATCGGGCCTTTGTGCCCGACAAAGGGCCATCCATGGGAGGATTTCTTGTGGTTGTTTCTAATATAGCAGGGTTAACCACAAAGACCAGGGGGATAAAGTAACACTACAAAACAGGCAGACATACACACAGGCGGACAGACAGACAGGTGGACGAACGTACAGTCAGACAGAGCGACAGAGCTACAGAATGACAGATAGACTAACATATAGAGAGACAAACGTAAAGAAAGGCAGACGGATGGATGGATAGAGACAGACAGGAAGGCAGACGGAAAGACAGGTTGACATAGAGAGACAGAAACACAGAAACACTGAGAAAAAGGTTGACACAAAAGAAAGACTCTCACTTCAACCTCATTTCACAGAAGGTTGAATTAACAGCATTAACAAAAACACAGAAAACATATACGATAATCGTAATGACAATAAATAAACACCTGGCCTCAAGCATTGCACTTTACAATAAGCACTTCAACTCAGATGACAGACAGCTTCTGCTCAGTAACCACCGCAGAGTAACCGGCCATGAAATTATAGGCCCATAATCAAAACAAAATGGGGATTACAACATCAATGCCAGTCTTGTAATATTGCCTAAACACTGGTCTTAAGAAATACACACAGTCATTTACTTGTTGAAGTAGTTCAAGGTAATTGCCATTGTAGACTGTAATTTGATAGTGTGAGTATGTGTTTAGCCGGTGTTTTGGAGTTTGTGTGGAGGGAAGCCTTTAACACCATGAGTCCGGTCACATGACCAACATTTCAACAGCTCTGGTAGAAGGAAATCTTATGATGAAAAATAAATATAGTGTTGAGAAAATTATTAATGCAATGCATTAGGCATAAGGTAAGAGAGTGTTGCTTCAGATTAAATGTTATTTGTGTGTGTGTGTGTGTGTGTGTGTGTGTGTGTGTGTGTGTGTGTGTGTGTGTGTGTGTGTGTGTGTGTGTGTGTGTGTGTGTGTGTGTGTGTGTGTGTGTGTGTGTGTGTGTGTGTGTGTGTGTGTGTGTGTGTGTGTATGTGTGCGTGTGGGAGTGTATGGGGTAATGTTTTATTAAAAATAGCTTGAAGTAACTGTTGAGTGCATTGCATACTAAACCTAAGACTTAAAAAAAATGATATTTATAATTAGTTCTGTCTGATGGATGTGGAGGTAGGAGGATAAGCATTTGGGACAGTGAATATTTGAAAATGTATATATAAGCAACTGAATATATAACCAATAGGTGAATATTGAGATGCAATTATTGGTTGTGAGTGAGCTTTCCATTTGAGTTCCAGCAAGGGTTGACATAAATTATTGTTTTTGTTTATATATAAACATTACTGTTGCTAGTGTATCTGGTCATTCCTTAAAAATATTAAATTGCTGCAATTCATAAGAGATTGAACACTTAATTGAGCCAATGAAAAAAGATTTCCATCATTCCTATTACTTTATTCAGAGAGACTGAACGCAATTGCAATATATGCCTATTTATTCGGATTGTGGTCAAAATAGGCTGCTTTATAAGATACAATAAAATCCAATGCTTGGAATTGTAACTCAACTTGCCTGCTATTTTCATCTGCTCTCAACGTTATCTCTAAGATGATAATCCTCCGCCAGATATTATTTGATTTTCACATGGGCATGGCAAATATGAAATACGATGTAGGTGCTGTATTTCTGAGGGTTATGCTATACACTTCCACAACACATGAAATGACGACACAAAGAGGGCCTATGTGGAACTCCACCTCCGTACATCCCTGTCACTCCCAGCGCTTAAAGTGCTCATTGATAAAAAATAATAAAAATGTAAAGATAATAAGAGACCATTTGAACAGGGGGACTATACAATGACAGAGTGGACGAAAATGCGGGAGCTCTTTTATATCTGTTAGTATAAAGAATAGCCCACACAACCACTGTCCTATGCTGGCCTGTTAACCACCAGTGACTGCATTCGTCGCATGTGTCCTATTCTGTTTGATGTGAGCAGTGCAGAGAGGATCCTGCCTCGCTGTGTCAGCCGGCTCCTATAGGGCCCCTCGTGCACGCTCCTGCAATCAATTAGGCTTGCACGTCGTTAACCCAATCTCGGGTGCAAATTGTATTAGGCAGGTGATGATATGTATTTATTATGACAGACTCGTCATTCAGAGCTTAACGACGCTAAAACGGTCTGTTGTTGCAGTTTATAAAAACGAGTGGTAACATGGTAAAATAATGTATGTCTGTATATATCAAGAATTCTGCTTAAAATGGATCAGCATAAAAAATAAGACCATGAGGCTGATTTAAACAGTAAGGGTCTGAGACAATATATTTCTGTTCTTAAAAAATCTGTAATGCCCAAGAAGGCTTTATGCAAGAATGCGATAAGATATTCATGAAATAGGCTACGTTGAGTTATAAGGTTTCACAACCCTGCGCACTTCCAAAATCGTATAGCTCTCACAGAAACACACTATTATATATTGTTATTTAACTGTTCTGCCCTATCACTTTCTAAATAAACAATATTTTACAAAACAATATGAATAACACATCCTAAATACTCGTGTTAAAAGTCGAATATCGGCATTAAACAAATAGGTCCTATACATTTGCCATGATATCATTTAGATGTAGGCGTATACCAATCTAGTCTGAACAGAGTGTAGGCTAACTATTGAGTTACATAGCACGTACCATTATAGTGGGGAAATTTGCCAACAGTCTCAATGCCCCATTTTCCTTTAAAAGTTCGCCTTCCAAAAAGTGAGAGAGGGAGCGGGTTGGAGCGGACGGCTTCGATTCTTCGGTGTTGCCGGAAGCAAATAAAGACCTCTAAACAACTCGGCGAAAGGCCCAGAAAAAGCTCTTGGAAAGGTGGGTCCACTCTGCGAAAGATCGGAGACCAGGACAGGTCAGAGCCCTCAGATGTCCGTCGTTATTCGGGGTGTCTGGCGCGAGATGAACCCATTTCCCAACGACGTTCGGCCCAAGAAGTTCGGGAGACGTCGGCGTCAGAGTCGCGAGCGGTGTTCCCGGGCAAACTAGAGGGAAAGTTGCCCAGCAGAGATGGGGACACCCGCGGCACCGACACGGTGAAAGGTGTTACGAAAAAAGAGAAAGTTGACGGACGGAGGTGTGATCGAAGTAAGTTTGTTTAAATTATGTCTTTCATGTGCTGGCAGCCTAACAGCCAGTAGCGTCTGTTTCCAAACCGAGTCCAAAACGCCTCTCTCTCGCGCCGTGTCGTTCTGTTTTAGCCTGGTTTCTCTCTCTCTTTCTCTCACTCTCTCTCCTCTCTCTGGTTCCACACACACACATAGGCACACACACACACACACAGAGACACACACACAGAAACAATCGGGGACACCCCTGGTCCCTGGCCGCCGCCTCCTCAAAGCTGACGAGATGAGAGAACAGCTTGCGTTTCGTTCCTCAAATCACTATCGCGTTCGCCGACAGCAGAATGCCTCCACAGCGACACCGATGAAGCAACACGCGCGACGTGGACTTCACCAGAGCGCAGCGCTGTGAGAGCCGGTGCGTCAAATGGGAAGCTCGCTATTGCTCCAATAGCGATAGCGACCCCCCCCCCCCCCCCCCCCCCCCCCGGCCTCTCTGTACGCAACAAAAGACGGCACGACACCCTGTTTACACACAAATAATACAATAGATTTGAGAACAGTTGTTTACTACCACGGTGGGGGCCGTCACGTCTACCGGCAGCGTTCGAGGGAGAGCGAGCGTGTTGGTGAATTATTAATATTGCGAGCGGTTTGCAGTCTGTCGCGGAGAGAGCGCGTGGCCAGGGTAGCAGCTGGGGGTTTAGCGGCATTAGGGCGGGCTCGGGCTGAATCACGGGCGGCGGGAATTAGGCGATGTGGAAACCTGCGATAGCTGTCTATCGCTGTACCGCTGAAGATCCTTCTATTTTTTTGTTGCAAGGGAATACTGTAGGTCACGTATGATGGTCGATTTATTAGTTATGGTTTATGGAAGGACACGGCTATGTGGAGAGAAGTTCAAGTTATTTTTTAGGCTTACTTTTATTTTACTTCCCTTTTTTAATTACTTTTTTATATTGTCTACCGAAAGTTGTAGATGGTGGATTCTGAGATTGGTCCACGAAACCCACGTCATTGTGGCGGTAGAGACGCTCTATAGTAAAAGCACCACATACCCACACGAGACACTGAAGGTTCGGGGGTAGACAAGACAAGCCTACAACAACGTGAACAAAATAAACATAAATTAAAGTGAAATGGATATCAAATGCAATTGAACAAACAGCAAATAAGATAAAGGCAACCGTGGGTTGGCCTAGGTGTGAACAGGTGCACCTAGCGATCTGTTTTCTGGGACTGAGAACCCTTTCATGTAAATCCTGTCATTTTTTTTATTTATTTGATCGTCAGTAGATGCCTCATATGATAACAGTGCCTTCAATGATTCCAGTGCATATTTTCATGTTTTAACTCTTTCTATCAGTCTGAAAAAATGAATCTGTTAGCAATAGGAAAACATTATAGCCATGCAATGTAGTGTCTATATTATGTGTGTGTATATATATTATCTATCTATCTATCTATCTATCTATCTATCTATCTATCTATCTATCTATCTATCTATCTATCTATCTATCTATCTATCTATCTATCTATCTATCTATATATATATATATATTTATATATATATATATATATATATATATATATATATATATATATATATATATATATATATATATATATATATATATATATATATATGTAGTTATTTTCAATGACCTAATTGAGAAATAGGCACATTATCCTCCTCAATGAAAAGTCTTACGACATTCCTCCAGCATCAGGAGCAACATGATGGCCTATCAATAATTGAGTGGTGACCTCCCTACACATTTGGTCACATAAATTATTCATACGTAATTGAATTGTGATTTAAGTTGTTATTTCAACCCAATTTTGGTTATTTAATGTAACTCAAAGGAGGGTCCCGGGTGACGCCTGCAAATGTCCCGCAGACCGATTTGTTTTTAATTGTTAAAAGGATTACAATAGAGACCATGTAAATCCTTTCTGATTCTGATTCTGATTCTGATGTAAGGCTATTCACCACCTGTGTTTTTTTCAATTACAGTAACCATTTATTTCCCTTACAGTTTTGTAACGGTATTTTAAATGTACACATTGATTGATATCAGTATAACATTTATACAATAAGGTTCAAATCTAATGCATAATTTGCGTAAAATGTGATAAGGGTATTCATCTTGCACTTTTGAGGAATTCACGTTGATAAGCCTATAGCAGAAGGAGTCTATGTGTAATTTGTTTGTCCAAAATAGATTTTAATACATTTAAAAAAATACATTTTTCAAGTTATTTATTTATTCGCATATAGGCCTATACTTTGTTCTTCAAACTGCAACTCTAATTAAACACTGTGTTGGTTAGTTTACTGAACCAAATACTATGGCTGAAAATAACGACATAGTGGAATTGGTTATTGCTTTGAAATAGCTTAAGTTAATTCATTGTCCAACAACAATTACTTATATTGCGACAAAGTGGATAAAGATGAGGAAAGGAAGAAGACCATGTTTTACTTGTGGGCCTGCGTGCGCCACCCAATCAGTGATATGGCAATTACATTAGGCCTGTTTAGAGTAGCCTTGCATGTCAAATGCGGTTCAGACGTGTAATAAACCACCATAATCTTTTAAAGAAAGCGTGTTTCTTAATCTGCAGTCACTCGACAGTGACGGATAATAACTTTGTCTACTTTTCCAGGTGCTGGTTGTGAAGATGTGCCAGAAGGCCATGTTTGGATTTTGACCTGTCAGAGGAATTCGTTAATACATTCCCCTTAAAACATTCTCGATTCCTATTGGGCCTACATTATTAAACCATTTAGAATCGCCTACCTAAATATTTATATAAACTATATTTTCCATGTGGGGCAGGCCCTTGGTTTAGGCCTATGTTTCCATTAATTAGCCAGTGAATTCCAGAAGTAAATAAGGTAATTTATTATTCAATCGATATTTTTATAATTTAGTCTAGGCCTGAAACGATTTTTTTTTTTGATTTGATAGTTACACAGATTTCAATCAAACGATACACACATTTCATTTTCTTAATTAGATATAACACAAAAGACTAAATCGAAATGTAAATCACAATGCAGACAAAAAAAATAGCCTTCAATAGGCCTATATAAACTATTAAACATGTTTGCTTATTTTTACGTATATAATGCCAAATATAAAAAGTAGAAAACTATTAAAAAGGAACCGATCGATATCCACGCATATCCTAGCCTACCAAAAATATTAAAATGCAAAAATTGAAGGTAATAATATTGTTGTTTATTTACAATATAAGGCATTGCAGGTGCAAATAGCATATGGTTCACGAGTAGGCCTGTATATGTGCCAAAAGAGCGTTGCCTACTTTTCTCAGTCTTAAATTACTTATGATTTCATTCATTGGGAACTCTGTTCACAAGTTTACCATTTTCATGATTAATTAGTAGTCTATGAAATAGTTCACCATGTGCCTTGAGAGAATAAAATCTAATTATAACAATTCTCTAGGTTAGAGGTATATTCAATTAGTTTTATTCGTTAAGAATGTAATCATTAATATTTTCGGACTTATTTGATGTAAATTGAATTTACCTGTTCATATAGGCAAGTTTAAATATGTGTAACATGTCAAATTTGTTTAAACTTGAACTAATTATGATGAGCCACATAGTCTCAGAAAAGTACTTGGAACAAACTTGGAGGAAATACAAATGCAAATACATAATTGAAAAAGGGTGTCACCATATGTTCAAGTTGAACATTTGTTAGTATACCCTAATTGTGTAAAGACAACTCAGGCAGCCTCCGGTCCCGGATTTAGCGGGCTAATGAACGCCTTGCGCGCTACATCTAACCGCAGCCGCTCAACGAGCCCAATACACGCGACCGCAGTGGCTCTGATACCACGCTGTTTAAAGACGCACCATTATGTGGCCAGTGAGTTCTTAAAAAAAACGCACTTTGTCGGAGGAGAAGGGCGTATTGTGGCAGAAGAAAAAAGTTCAGACCGCATTTGCTCCACCATTGAACTATGACGAGAGCCTTAAAACGTTGACGTTCAAATATGTATGAATAACCTCTTTACTAAACTAAACGAATAGTGTGGGAAAATCCCAGAACAATTGAATGATGGGAATCATGGTACATTGAAAATCAATTCATCACCAGTTACCAGACAATGCCATTCAATAATTTGATGAATGCCACCTTGAGGTGGATGCTTTACGGTCAGTGACAAAGTTTGTGCTGTTAACGATGGTTCATGAAGGCCAGTGGGCCAGGCGCATGCCTGATAAGGGAGCTCTAATAGACTCCAGTTTATCAGCTCCCCCTGGCTGGTTTCATAATGTTAAAAGCAGTATTAAAATGATCCATAATAACGTGGGAGTAAATAAATGTTTACGGGGTTGTGGCAGTTCATCAGAGTGTGTGCGGGTGTTTGGTCTACTGTGTGTGTGTGTGTGTTTGTGTGTGTGTGTGTGTGTGTGTGTGTGTGTGTGTGTGTGTGTGTGTGTGTGTGTGTGTGTGTGTGTGTGTGTGTGTGTGTGTGTGTGTGTGTGTGTGTGTGTGTGTGCGTGTATTTCACAAAGGGACCTATATAATAATAGTAGTATACTAGTGCACACTCATTACAAGGCAGATATACAGTCAGTGTGCCAACATAAACCTGTGCCCTACGAAGAAGACTCTGTCTCAAATAGGTTCTCCAAGCTGCTCCAACACTTTCTCCGACGATCCTCCTTGGTCTCCTGTCGTCACTCCAAGTGATGAGAGAGGAGTGTCCCAGCGTGGCGCCCAGCACCTTAAAGCCTTAACAGATATATAGCATGCATCACATGAGAATGGATCCAGTGTCCACTAACCCACACTTGTGAGTTGTGGTATGGACATGGCCCTGAGAGAGCCCTGTCTCCCTCTGTCTGTCCCTCTCCTTTGAGAGGTGGAGGAAGCAGTGAGGAGAGGGAGAGAGAGGGAGGGAGAACAAGGAAAAACAAGGCTCTTTTTGTCTGCTGTGGCCGGGGTTTTAGCCTAGCATTGCAGAGTGTTGTCTAGCATTACAAATCTCAGCCGGCCCGGGATGGACACAGGAGGGCTTTGCTGGCCCTTCTCCCTCTATGGCGCACTCTCTCCCTTTCTCTCTCCCCCGCTGTCTCTCTATCACTCTCTCTCTCCTTCTCTCTCTCTCTCTCCTTCTCTTTCTGTCTCTCGCTCTCTCTCTCTCTTGGCATCCTCTACGCTCTGCTGTGCAAATAGGGAGAGAGAGAGAGAGAGGAGAGAGAGAGAGAGAGAGAGAGAGAGAGAGAGAGAGAGAGAGAGAGAGAGAGAGAGAGAGAGAGAGAGAGAGAGAGAGAGAGAGAGAGAGAGAGAGAGAGAGAGAGAGAGAGAGAGAGAGAGAGAGAGAGAGAGAAAGGGCGAAGAGGAAAGGACAGATGGAAAGTAAAAAGGAATCAAGGCTGTAAGGAAATTATGGTTAGGTCCTTAGTGTTGAAAGAGGCAAGTGAAACTGAAAGGAACTACACTGAAGCAGAAAATAAAGTTTTTAACACAAGCGTGCTACGTGTATCTTGACCCTCATCTGAATCCCTCTACTCCAACCGAGGATCTCTCTTCCCCCTGAAGGCGTTCTCCATTTATTCAAGGTTTTTATGTATTTATGTCTACTGCACTACAGATACATCATCCAATTAAGCAGATTTTAGTTATCCAACATGAACTCATATTAAACACCAAAAAAAAAACAATGGTTGCCATTATAAATCAACATACAACATGCCAGGGTCCTTTCTAAAGCATATGATGTAGAATGACTGACAAGCTGCAACAGGTAAACTCTAACTTATAGCCTTTGCCCTTCCTGATTAAGGGTTGCATGGCAAACGTCATGCCCTGTTCCTCTTAAAGGAACAAATTCACGATTGATGAGTATGATGGAATAACTTTAGGGGCTTGATTGAATCCAATATGTATCACCCTTATACTTATCCATTTACTTTTGTAGAGGGGTCCCTTAAACATCTGACCTACAACAATTAAAGTTTTAGTTCCTACATTTTTAATTACATTTATATTAACAGTGACTACTTATTTATTTTTAAATTGAAGTGGGATTGTCCATCAAGATGTGAATTCTTTAACAGTGGGAGAGACTGAGAGAAAGAAGTGAGAGAGGAAGAGAGCTAATGGGACTTTAATTGCATATTAAGTCACCATTGCTCAATTAAACATTACAAACTGAAAGTGGAATATGAAAATGTAATTTACAGTTTATTTCAAAGTGATTTAATTTATTTTTTAGACAACATTTTTGGAAATTCAGGACATTCATTTTTTTGATAAAATAAAATAAAGTTTGCATACTCAACCGAAATACATTTTGATTAGAAAAAAATATATTTTATAGTATATCATTAAAATCGATAGATAATTTGTCATCTGAAATGAGTTTGGGAGGCTTTGAGCAGGACCTGGGGAAGCCCAGAGGGGACAGGTGTTAGAGGGAAGGGTGTGTGACCGGGGTTCAAATCTATGACATCAGTAGAACTTAGGTTCACCAGCCCATGATCCGGTCAGCCCTCAGCTGGCCCGGCCCGTTTGTCTTTATGAATAGAGAGCACTCCCTTCCAAGAACGCCACAGAGACCAGTGTGTGAGTGTGAGTGAGTGAGTGTGAGTGTGCGTGTGATGTGTGTGTGTGTGTGTGTGTGTGTGTGTGTGTGTGTGTGTGTGTGTGTGTGTGTGTGTGTGTGTGTGTGTGTGTGCGTGCGTGTGCGCGTGTGTGTGTTTGTGTTTGTGTGTGTAAGAGGTCCCATTTCTTATCAAGGCCGGACATAAGGCATCAAACACGATAGCCCCACGTAAATGGCGATATGATAATTTATTTCAAATCAGAAACAGTTCTAGCAAAAATAATATTATTTAAGTTGATCAATAATACAACATATTTTAATCATCATTTTAAACAATTTCAATTGTATTTATAGTTCCATGTTTATCCTTAGAAAGATACAAATATTTATTCTGCAAATAATAATCTAGTCATTATTTATATGATAAATAAAATAAACATTACGTTTATTACATTATTTATGTTTTAATTAAAGGTAGTAAAAGACCTTTGGGGAATTATGTTTCTATAGACAGATGATTACAAAGTCTAAATACAAATATAAATTCACGTTATCAAAATATGCATGAATGTGTGCGTGTGTAATTGTCGATGAGTATATATTTCACCCCACACACATCTTAGTCAAGTAAGCAAATATTCCCCCAACGTTATGCGCCTTTGTGCCCTAAACAGTTAGCAAATGTGCCTTAGCGTGGGGGGCAGCTAAACTAATCCAGGCTGCTTGTGGTGCCACGTGTGTGAGTCTGGTGAATACCGGTGGCACCGGGCCTGTTGGGATCTTCAGTGGGCCGGCCAGGTCACCACCGCAACACACTCCCCAAACTTACCGACACTTTCACTTTCAGATGCTTCCATTTGATCAGGGGGGCAGGTTGAATAAAGGTTGCAAGTGTATGTGTGTGTGTGTGTGTGTGTGTGTGTGTGTGTGTGTGTGTGTGTGTGTGTGTGTGTGTGTGTGTGTGTGTGTGTGTGTGCGTGCGCATTTGTGTGTGTACACGTATGTGTATGCACGGGCACGTGAGTACATAAGTGTGTTCATAACTCGGACTCCCTATTTTTGTTTAATATGCGTTTGCATGCATATGTGCGTGCGCGTTGATGTGTGTGTGTGTGTGTGTGTGTGTGTGTGTGTGTGTGTGTGTGTGTGTGTGTGTGTGTGTGTGTGTGTGTGTGTGTGTGTGTTTGAGTGTGCGCACGGACCCCCAGGAGAACATAGGGGCTCCTAATCTGTTTTTCTGGCTCTTCTTTAAAGAGAGAGCAAGACACACTAGAGACTGCCTCTGATCTGCTGCCCCATGCATCCCTCTCTCTCTGTCGCTCTCGCCCTCTCCTTCGCTCTCTCTCTCTCTCTCTCTCTCTCTGTCGCTCTCTGTCCTCCATGTCCCTCTCCTTTTCTCTCGCCCATCATCTGTCTCTCTCTCCCTCTGCTTTAAGCGCTCGCTCCCCCCCTCCCCTTCCTCTCTTGTCCCTATGCTCCCTCATCTGTCGAGTTGGCCCGCTCCGGTCCGGCTACACAGAC